>NC_057865.1:124293636-124566136 GCF_019393635.1 Dromiciops gliroides
GGGCCAGTGCGTCACCTAGCTGCCCCTGGTTCACCAAATCTTACCAAAAATTACCAGTCCTGTCAAAAGGCAGTATTTGAATCAAGTTCTTCATGATTCTAAGGTCTGCTCTCTCTGTTATGTTATCATGAATCTATAACAATGAAACAAGGATGAGAGATTAAGAAAACAGGGTATAGTGAAAGCGTTTTAAATCTGTTCCACATAGAGCCTGCGACCATAGTGGAAATTACTTAATTCAATTCCCTTATTTCCTGAGATCTAGAGCTTCCAGTATTTTCCCTCTCCAACTCTTCCTCTATATAGCTAGCAATCCTAAAACACAGATCTGAGCATATCATTCTCCAACTGTGAAATCTTTAATGGCCCCCTACTGACTCTGGGATCAATTATAGTAAGGCATTTAAAGCCTTCTTCACGGGTAGAGTCCTAGGCTCAATTCATAATACTCCCCTTCACAAAGTCTTGACTCCATTTACACTGCCCTATCAGATGTTCCCATACAGCTCATTCCATTTTCTATCACTGTGTGTGTCTTTGCACAAATGATCCCCTATGTCAGAAATGTACCCCCCCTCCTCCCTACCCCCTTTCCTCTACCCCATAGAATTCCTAACAGATCAAAACACAGCTCAGGTACCACCTCATTCCTGGGGCCTTTCTTGAGCTCTCCAGTTATTAGCACTTTCTTCCTCTGGAAATTACATTGTAGTACTTAGTATATATTTTTGTAAAATTTTAGTTATTTCATGTATACGGTGAATCTTCCCATTAAGATGTAAGCACCACAAGGGATTGTTTTGTTTCTTGTCTATCTCCCCAGAACCTACCATACTTTACATAAACATCAGAGATGCTTAAATAAATGATTGTTGAATTGAATTTTCCAAGGTCACTGTAGGTAGTGAGTAGCAGAGATAACGTAATCATAAGAAGAAACATGCATTCCCATTACTGATCAACTCTATCTACTTCTTTTATCTGGAATGATTCTATTATCTCATAGAAGATGAGTGACCTTTAATCCTATAGTCTGTAAGAAACTTGACTAGATAATAGTTCAGTGGCGTCTGAATGACAACCCCTACATTCTAGTCTCTGTTCTATTAGTCAACCTTTATTCTTTTACGGTCCCTCACATTGCTTATTTTTAAAAATAGAGATAATGTCTCTTTCCTAAAGGGGACTTGGAATAATTTGTTAATTTCTAAACTGTACAGCTAAGAGGCAGTGACATGATGGTTAGAGAGTTGGACTTAGTGCTAAGAAGACCTACCTCTGATCCATACTGATAACAGGAGCCTAGATAAATCACGTCATCTCTCAGGGATATAGGCAAGTCCCTGAGATTATACATTGCAGAGGAACTATGGATCTACATAGTTAAGGGAGCTTATTCATCAAAATTTTCTTATACCAATGAAGTCATTGGTCCAGTTCTCTATTACAGAGGTGTCAAATGTGTGGTCTGTAGGCAGACTTTCTAAGTCAATATATCCTACAGGGATCTTCATTCTGGTTTAGTGGTCTCCTTTTCTATTTGAGTTTGACACCACTCCTCTAATATTTCATTAAGCAAGTGTGGGACAGTGACAGAAACAATTAATTTGGAGTCAGGAGGCTTGGGTTGAAATCTGTAAAATGGGAATAACTAGACTTCAACTACCTATCTTATGTAATTATTATGAGCAAAGTGTTCTATCACCTATAAGGTGCTATTTAAAGATGTATTAAAGGCAGCTAGGTGACTCAGTGGCTAGAGTACTTGGGTCAGGACAACCTGAGTTCAAATCTAACCTCAGATATTTGTAAGATATGTGACCCAGGACAAATCATTCAATCTTTTTCTGCTTTAGTCTTCTGAAGTGTAAAGTGAGAATAATAATAGCCTGTACCTCCCAGGGTTGAGGATAAATCCTACATTTGTGAGGATCAAATGAGATAATAATTGTAAAGTACTTAGCATAGTGTCTGGTACCTAGCAATTGCTATAGAAATGTTATCTTTTATTCTTATTGTTGCTGCTGCTGTTATTTTGCATGTGAACTGCTGCTCAATGTGGTCTCTGATTTAGTAGATCTATGTGAAGAATTTTCTTTCCCTCTTTTCAGTTTCAGATTAAAATCCCCTTCAACATATTTATGAATAACCAGAAAGTTAACATTTTAAGGACATTTATTTATATTTTACTTATAATGAGAAATACTTTTTTTTTTTTTGCAGGGCAATGAGGGTTAAGTGACTTGCCCAGGGTCACACAGCTAGTAAGTGTCAAGTGTTTGATGCCGGATTTGAACTCAAATCTTCCTGAATCCAGGGCTGGTGCTTTATCCACTCTGCCACCTAGCTGCCCCCCGACAAATACTTTTAATACACATTTTTTATTGAAAAATTACATTTGTTAAATGCATTCTCTCCCTGACCAAGAATCCATCATTACTGTATAATAACACTTGGTTATAACCCTAGAGCTGGGAGGAACCTCAGAGGCCAGCTAGTCAAACTCTTTCATTTTATAGATAAGGAGAGTGAAGCCCGGAGAGGTTATATGACTTGCCCAAAGTTACATGAGTAAGCCACAGCAGGGAAACCAGGTCCTCCAATGCCAGAGCCAGGGGCTCTTTTCATGGTTCCTCTAGAAGTCCAAATCTTAACCTCAGATACCATTTACTTAGCCAGCTGTTCATTCCCCAACACTCATATGGCATCAAAGAGTGACTACGTTATTCAGGCTATGTAAAGCCGAACATGATGAGATGACATTAACTATTCCTGCTGGAACAGATCTGTATTATTTGTGCTAATGAGAGAAGACTAACTTGAAGGGACATTTAATGCCTTGTATAATATTATGCACACTGTAGGGGCTCAGTAAATACTTGTTGAATGAATAAATTACATTAATATATAATATCCAAACCTTTGTATCTGGTACTTTTATTTTTTTGATTCCCATTTTTTCTGGTAGAAATGCTAATGAACAGCAAAGGAGCCATAAGGTAGGCAGCAGGAAAGAGAAGAGACAAAGACATGGCAAATCAATTGATGACTAATTAGTTCCTGAATAATTGAGCTGATTATAATTAAGAAAACTACATGTAGTTTATCTAATTCCAAGTTTACTATGCCACATTAAGTTCCCACAGACCAGACTCAGTGTAATTCCTGTTCTGTTTTAAGGAAAAAAATCTGTGTGTGTGTGTGTGTGTGTGTGTGTGTGTGTGTGTGTGTGTGTGTATAAAATTACATTCCCTTTAGCATGTACTACAATGCCCAGCATGGGCAGCTAGGTGGCAAAGTAGATATAGCACAGTCCTATAGTCAGGAAGATGTGAGTTCAAATCCGACCTCAGACCCTTACTGGCTATGTGACTGTAGGCAAGTCCCTTAACTTTGCCTCAGTTTCCTCATCTATAAAACAAGCTGGAGAAGGAAACGACAAACCACTTCAGTATCTCTTCCAAGAAAACTCCAAATGGTGTCATGAAGAGTTGGACACGCCTTAAACAACTGAACAACAATGCCTGCCACATAGTAAGCAATATGTTTTTATTAAATTGAATTTAATATGCTTGGTTCTTAGAGCTTAACAGTGGTTGGAGTATCCATTATGTTAGGTTTTTTAAAAATCTAGAATCAACTCCTTTTAATATCTCATTATCTTCCCCAAAATAGTAGTGATATTTTTGTTGTTGTTGTTATTATCATTTTTTTTTTTGGTGGGGCAATGAAGATTAAGTGACTTGCCCAGGGTCACACAGCTAGTAAGTGTCAAGTGTCGGAGGCCAGATCTGAACTCAGGTCCTCCTGAATCCAGGGCCAGTGCTGCCCACTGTGCCACCTAGCTGTGCCACCTAGCTGCCCTTGTTGTTATTATTTTAAGAATTTATTTATTTATTTTAGAAAATTTTTTATTTTAAAAATTTATTTATTTATTTATTTAGAGTTTTTCCCCAAGTTACATGTATAAACACATTTTCACATCGATTTTTACAACTTTGTGTTCCAAATTCTCTTCTTCCCTCCCTCCCCACCTCCCCTTCAGAACTCAAACAATTCAATGTGGTATACATGTGCAGTCTTGCATATTTTAAGAATTTAGATCAAAGATCATGGATTGCTAGTGCTATTGTTTGTCCTTCATTCCTCAAGAGGACTGTGACATTGGGGTAATGTCATGATACACCGAATTGCATTTAAGCGGGGGAGAACTGTGCAAGGTCACCAACCTCACTCTCTCCTCCAGAGCCATCTGGGTCCACTGGCAAGATAATAATCAGGACAACTGGAGATGGCCCTGGATGTTTGAGGCAATCGGGGTTAAGTGACTTGCTCTGGGTCACACAGCTAGTAAGTGTCAGAGGTAAAATTGCTGGTGCTAAAATAGGCCTTAAAGATTATCTAGTCTCACACTTGCATTTTTCCAGATGAAAAGATTTATTTCTAGGGGTCCCTCAGTTTTAATATGTTATGATTAGACCCAGCCACCTCTCTTCAAAGTCCTTGGTGGAGATAAACTCTAGTGACTAGCTCCAATTCATATAAGTAACAAGCTAAGTGTCAGGGGTGAGATTTGAACCCAGGTCCTCTGACTCCAGAAGCAATCCTAATCTCAGATATCAACAGAAAGAATGCAGGAAAGTGAAATGACTAATTTAACATTGTACATAACAAGTTAGTCTCAGAGCTGGGGCCAGAAGCCAAGCCCTCTGTCTCCTAAATCAGTGCTATTCTTGGCACTGACCAAGAATGGTTGCATGACCCTTCTTTTGACATAATAGAAACTTGATTAACTATTACCATGAACAACTATGGGTGTTGAAGACCAATAAATCTCATCTTTTTCTGCTTTATCAGCCATCCTTAATTATGCTGCCTATCACATGAAATTGGATAGAAGGCAAGCCTACAGAAACTGGAAATTATTTGTTTTGGAAAAACAAACAAAACTTATTTAACTTGCAGTTGTTCTGGAAATGATGTGTATGCATACACACACACACACACACACACATATATGAGTTAGGGTGTGTTGGTGAGAGATATAGCATGAATTTCCTTGATTAACAGCATCATCGAAATGGACTGTATATTGGCTAACTAACTAGTTCTTGTTTTCAATTCTGGTTGTGCAGACCTGGCATAGCCACCCTAAGTCTTGGAACAATGGCCAAGATCCATTTGGTTTTATGAGTAGCAATCATCTTTCCAGTCTAGGAGAGATGTGTCTGAAATCTAGGTCTTTCCATGTACTGGATCACTATGGCAACAAAGACCTTCTCCACCCCCATGGAGGATTTAGGAGAAGAGAATCTTGGCATACCTAGAAGAGATAACTAACCCTGGAAAGAAAAATATCCTCAAATAATTAGGGAAAATTTTGGGGGCAATTCTCTCAAAACACCTAATATTGTCAATTGCCCTCCAAAGGAAGACAACTAGAGAAACTGACCCATCAAATATAAGGTGTCCCAGAAGTCTTAGCTCAGTTGTAAGGTATGAAGACTCAAAAGCAGTAAAACTTAAAACTACCCTAAGACTTTTGGAACATCCTATATATTTCTTTTGTCAGTATAGAAGGCAGATTTCTTTTAACAAGTATAACTTTCTGCTCAAGTGAGAAGATATACCTGGTTCACCTATCATATTTATAACAAAAGATGGAAAGTACAGTTTTGTACTCAAAGAGTGTGGGTTACTCTCACTACCTGTATGACCCTGAGTCATTTAACTGAACCTCAGTTTCCTCTCCTATAAAATGATACATTTGAATTAGATGACTTTTTAGACCCCTTCTATGAACCTATCTATGAATCTGAGACAGCTGTTGGCTCAGTGGAGAGAGCACTGGGCCTAGAGTCAGGAAGACCTGAGTTCAAATGTAGCCTCAGATATTTCCTAGTTGTGTGACATTGGGCAAGTCATTTAACTTCTGATTACCTAGCAAAAGGATCCACTGGAGAAGAAAACAGGAAACCACTCCAGTATTTTTGCCAAAAAAAAGTTGCATGGACAGTGGGTCTGTGGGACCATGAAAAGCTGGATATGACTGATTGATTGAACAACAAGAAATCTATGAATCTATTAAATTGGTATTTATCATTCTTTAATAAAGTTTTTCCCCCATTGCTCTCTATGAAGGGTTATAACTGATATGGCTCTTATCTACATGAGTCCACCCCCCCCCAAAAAAAAAACCCTGTCAGAAAGAGAAAAGACAGCAACACATGTTTGTGCAAAAACAAAAAGAGAAGTTCATACTTTCATTGTGTTTGTGTGTGTCTTCTGATTATAAGGGGAAAAACCCTCAGTTTTATTGATGCCTTTTGTTTTTATACCAGTTATTTCTCCAACATCTTCAGTCTCCTCTTCTTCCACATCACCACACCAACACCACCACCACCAATGAAGCATCCATTTTAATGTACATCAGAGTACCCATAGCATTATAACATTATGGTATCATGTACCCATAGCACCCCACTTCTCTGCCAAAAAGAATGGCAAGTCTTTTGTAATTTGTTCTCCACGGTGTTGATCATGCCATTTAATCTGAGTTTGGCTGTTCTTTTTAGTGTTATTTTCATTTATATTATTGAAGTTATTGTGTATATCAATCAGTCAACATTTATTAAGTGCCTACTATGTGCCCAGGCATGGTACTGAACACTTTATATCATTTATATCATTCTCCCCATTCCATTTCTTAGGATCAATCCATAGGAATCTTTCTCATGCTTCATTTTTCTCAATTATCCCTGATCTTCCAAATTCCAGTGTATTTCACCTGAGTAGTCATAACAGTTTCTGTTGTTATGCTTTTTGAAATATTGAGTTATCCTTTATTAAATGAACAATAGTATATATATATATATATCCATATTATTTCACTTGGTTCTACTTTTCAGGATGAAAAATTCAAGATAAATATGAACAAATACAATATACTATGCATAAATTTTTTAAGTGTATTCTATATATCTTTCTGTTAAAAATTCAATATTTTAATCTTATGATTCTACTTTCGTGACATGAATAGTTATATAATATAAGAAATAACTTTTTCTGTGGGGAATAATCATCTATAACTCCCTGGGGGGTGCATGAAAGGGGACAGTTGATGTTCAATGGACTTGCTATCATCCTTATCAATTCATTCAACATGGCACAGTGGACTTGGATTCAGGAAGACTTGGGCTCAAATTCCACAACAGATATTAGCTTTATGACCTTGGTCAAATTGCTTGGGTTTTTCTCTTACTTTTGCTTTCCTAATTTTTCAAAAGGTGAAAATAATACGTATTTCACAATGCCTTCACTCTGAGATAATCTTCAATTTATCCTGAATATATCTTGTTTTCCCCAATAGATTATAAGGCAGCTCTTGAGGGCAGGGGCTGTTTTTTGGCCTCAAAGTACTTAATACAAGGCTTGGCAATAAGTTCTTTCTTTTTCTTTTTTATTTTCTTTTTTGCTATGCAATGAGGGTTAAGTGACTTGCCCAGGGTCACACAGCTAGTAAGTGTCAAGTGTCTAAGGCAAGATTTGATCTCAGGTCCTCCTGAATCCAGGGTAGGTGCTTTACCCACTGCACCACCTAGCTGCCCCATAAGTTCATAATAAAAGCTTATTGGCTTGATATGACAGGCTTCTGTGAGTAAAATAATCTCTATAAGTGTTCTGCAAACAGCTTTGCAAGTTTTGCAAACCTTTAAAAGGAAGACATTTATTGTTATGATTAGTAAATGCTCACTATGTACAAGGGTTTGTAAGCCTATGCCCTGAGGATACAAAAAGCAAAACAATAACAACAAAAATCTCCACTCTTAAGGAGCTTTGTTGTTGTTTGTCCTTCACTCTCTCTTTTTTTCTTTTTTCTTTTTTTTTTTTCCTGTAGGGCAATGAGGGTTAAGTGACTTGCCCAGAGTCACACAACTAGTGTCTGAGACTGGATTTGAACTCAGGTCCTCCTGAATCCAGGGCCAGTGCTTTATACACTGGACCACCTAGCTGCCCTGTCCTTCACTCTCAAAGAAGCCCATGGCATCCTGAGGTGTCATCATGACTTGCAGTGAATTGGATTTCAATGAGGGAGGACTGTGCAAAATCACCAGCCTCACTTTCTCCTTCAGAGCCATCTGGATCCAGGACAACTAGAGATGGCCCTGAGGCCCTGGAAGAACTTGGCCTTTGGAAGCTAAGGTCTTTCCAGGATTAGTGAGGCAAAGAATGGCCTCCTCTACCCAGTCAAAACAAACAAACAAATAAATAAATGAGTGACTGGAGGAAAGAAAGAAAGCTAGAAAGAAAATCTGGGAGGGGAAGGCTCTCAGGGTTTCTGGCCCAAAATGAAGCAATTGCTATTTACCTTCACTCTGAGTCATTAAGAGGCCAAACAATGGCCAATGAGGCTTGGGCTGGGACCTTGTTGGCCAATCAATGAAAAAGTCAGAGTGATTTGGTGTCAAGGCATGGTCATTAAAAAAATCTAGGCTTTCATTCTGTCTAGAATGTTTTTTCTAAAACTAACCTTAGTAATGCAAATCCCTGGGGATAATTTTGAGGGCCTGCCTAACTTTCTCCTCTACCCAACTGACTGCCTACATTTTCTCATGGCATTTGGACCAGTTGTGACACATCAGTAATCTTAATATGAATCCTGACATAGAGAAACCACATAATCTTGTCACTTCTGATGAAAAATGGATGTCATAACCTATGAACTATACCTTTGTCAACCTCTCAGAAAGGATAACACTGTCCTTTCTCATTTTTTTACCCACATTTCTTAGAGATTCTGCATAATTACATATTTCTCTTGTTTGACTGGTTTGATTGTCAAGAGGAGTTTTCTAATTGCCCACTAACATAAAAACATCAAAAACCTGGACACCAGTGCATTATAGTCCAAGCAATAAAAGCATCTCTACAAAAGTCATCTGGCTCTCATCAGTGGGTATAATTTGTCCAGCTGTTACCTGCTAGTTAATCATAGGCTGAGTGAGAGAAGTGCCTGAGATGAAGTCAATGACACTGGGTACTCCAGGCAGTCATTAAAATGACCAGTGAGGCTGCCTGACGATTCATTACTGCTATTAGTAACTGCTTTCAAGCTATGCCTTGAGGGTTCTTATATCATAGAAAATAATGTGTTCATTAAGAAATGAAATGCTGAAGCATGTTCAGTCTTTGGGTCGAATGATTTAAAAAAATATGTAAAACACAAGACAGCCTGTATGAGGCTTTCCAAAAAACATACATTTGTTATATTAAGAGATAAAATGGTCTGAATGCCTTAAGCATAATAAAAACAAGCCTATTTTTATTGACAGCCTATGGGTCAGAGAATGGTTATGTTATGACTTTGAGAGTCTGTCTTATAGTAGTAAGAATCCCTGAGAGACTTGGCCAATTTTCTAAATATCTCTGCCTGAGCATTTTATTTCATTATAAGTTTATCCCTATGCCCTATTTTGAAGATTTAATTTTCTTTGCATAATTGCTATCTATGGCTTCATTCAAATCACTGATAAAAATGTTGAACCGAACAGAACCAAGGACAGAGCCTTGTCCTACTACCTAGAGACCTCTATCCAGATGGACACTGATCAGTAAGTATCGCTAGTCTTTAGTTCTGACCAATGATCCAGTGCCTGAATCCTTCTAACTTCATCATTCCCCTCTCCAACCCCACTCACCTCCTCTCTCTGACAGTGTCCTGTTTTCCTGTGAAAAGCTAAACATGCCTTTATCATCTTGGATCGGTAGGTCAAATTACTCAGGAGTAAGCAAGGAAGAATTTGGACAGTCTGAACAAGATGGTCAGGCTGAAGTCAGAACCTCCAAGAGTGTCAAAGCTGTATAACCAAGTGATTTGAGGCTACCCTGCCTGCCCTGGGCTAGTGTACTGCAGGGGCCTCAAGGATTCAAAATTCTCAGGTTATAATGGCTCCATGGATCGGGAGGTTCATCTTGAGGTTCATGGCCAAAACTCTTAGTGTGGAATCATGGTGATGGAACATCCTTAGGATGTGACAGCACATCAGGGTATGTGACAGCACATCAGGGTCTGTGACAGCTGGTTTCAGAGTTGGTGGTCTTTGGAGGACTCTTCATGATCACAGAATCCTGGAATCTTCTAAGTAATAGTCATAAAAGGCAGACTGTTGTTTTTAGCAATAAACTTCAGAATTTCTGAAGACTTAGGAAAGGAAACAGGAAAAAGGATTTATTGAATTTAAGAAAAGCCTTGCAATCTGATAGCAAGTGAAAGGGTTCATCCTTGAAAATTGCCTTTTAACTGTTCTTTTGAAAACTTTTTTTTGAGGCAATCAGGGATAAGTGACTTGCACAGAGTCACACATAGCTAGTAAGTACCTGAGGCCAGATTTGAACTCAGGTTCTCCTGACTCCAAGGCTGATGCTCTATCCACTCTGCCACCTAGCTACCTCCTTTTCAACACTCCTGAAAGCCTCATTCTAAAATATGATGTGTGAATAAGACTTAGGCCCATGGAAAGAGGAAGAGGAAGACTTGATTTTTGTACTTACAGATTTAGCAATTAGCAAAAGGGATTCTTAACTTGAGATCTATGAACTTGGTAACTATTTCAATATAATCGGTTTCCTTTGCAATTCTATATAGTATATTTTATGAATTTAAAATGATTATTATGGTGTTGTATATTATTGAGGAGGATGAGGCTGGTAGATTACTTGAGCTCATTCTGACTTCTATCCCAGAGTCTTGGGTTCCCTTCATTCCCTGGGGCCCTTAGCCTTATACAATTTTCTTAAGAAATGGTCATGATTTTTGTTTTGTTTTCAGGGGCATCCTGAAACAAGCTCTTTAAGGAAATGGGAAAACATTGCAAATCAGGGCTTGATTTATTCTTTTGCTGATGGTCCAAACTTAAGAAAGTAATGGAGAAAATGTTAGTATTGTGGATTGAACTTAAAAGTGGGTCCTGTTCGTTCTCGTTCTCTCTCTCTCTCTCTCTCTCTCTCTCTCTCTCTCTCTCTCTCTCTCTCTCTCTCTCTCTCCCCCTCTCTCCCCATCACTCCCTCCCTTTCTTCCTCTCACTTTCTCTTTTTCTTTTTTTCCTTCCCCCAACTCCCCTCACATACACACACTCTCACACACACGTTTGTTTTCTGGAGAGCATGTTAAATATTTACACTGCTATTTATTTTGTACCTATGATTCCACTGATGTGAGGGGATTTTCCCTCTATAATGCAGATCAGCAAACCCTGTAAATTATAATCTTAAGACACTGCCTGGGACACCGAGAGGTGAACTAACTTATCTACAGTTTCACAGCCTGTACAGAATGAGCCAAAAGTCATGATGTTTTAATAACTTTTTGAAAAATATTTTTCTTTCTTTTTCACCATTTATAAGATTTGATTTTTCACATGCAATGTAAATCCATTTCCTATATATATACTGCATATGATGCTACAGTATTGTAAATTACAAACACAAAATAAAGGAGCAATTAAATACTGAAACCCCTTCAGGACTTTTGACCCACCCTATAAGAGACAGGCCTTGAACTTAAGACTTTTTGATATTAAGCCCGGCCTTCTATTCAGTGCACCTGATTTAGTCTAGTAAGCTAGTGAGCATAAGTTACATAATTATACTTTAACTCTTCTTGGGACTCAGATACTGAATCTGGTACTAAATGCATCAAAAATAAATTTCACATTTATTGCGCACTCTGAATGAAGCAACCTACTTTGGAAGATTGCTATTCTACTGATGTGCTGGACTTTTGTAAATGTATTGACTTTGTTTGCTAAGACATCATTCAGAATATAGGACCAAGAAGTTTCTAAATGGTCTTGGAATAATAGGCTATGTTTGTTACATAAATATTATGTTATTGATCCCTCATCCTGTTCAGTAGACGTGAAATTGGAGTTGCTTTTTCAGTAGTAGATTTCAAAGAATCTGAGTTGGAATGGACCTTAGAAGCCATCTCATCCAATCTGTACTTGAGAATCCCTTCAGCAACATTCCATCTTCAGTAACATCAGCCTGCATTGAGGTAGAACCTACTACCACTCAAAGTAGGATGTTCTACTTTGGGATAGCCTTAATCATTAGTTAACATTTCTTTGTAGTTATGTCTTCTGGGACCAAATAGAACATATCTAATTCTTTTCTTATAAGATGACTTTTCAAATACTAAAGAAATAGTTCTCCTTTTCACCATCTTCTCTTCTCCAAATCCTTATTTCTATTAAATGATCTTTGAATTACATGATCTTGAGGCCCTTCAACTTGGTTGCTTTCCCCTGTATTCTTGTCAGTTTGTTTGTGTTCTTCATAGGATATCATGTTCAATTCAACTGGCCAAGTAAAGCATTACAATCTTACTATTTATCAGGCATTATGCTAAGTGCTACAGATACAAAGACAAGCAAAGAGAAATAGTCTCTACCTTCAAGAAACTTATATTCTTTTTTTTCAATGTAAAGTTTTTATTTTCAGTTCCAAATTTTCTTCTTCCCCTCAAGCCCTTCCCCCCCACCCATTGAGAAGGAAAGAAATACTACATTCATTATATAGATGAAGTCATGTAAAACATTTCCACATAAGCCATGTTGCCAAAGAAAATCATGTAAAATAAATAAAGAAAAAACAACATGCTTCAGTTTGCACTCAGAATCTATCAGTTCTCTCTCTGGAGGTGGATAGTATTTTTCATCATGTGTTGTTTGGAATTAGCATTGATCACTGTATTGATTGGAGTAGCTAAATCTTTCATGGTTGATTATTGTTACAATAGTACTATTACTATGTACAATGTTTTCCTAGGTCTACTCACTTCAATTTCTATCAGTTCATGTAAGTATTCCCAGGTTTTTATGAAACCACCCCTTTCATCATTTCTTATAGCAAAATAGTATTCCATCACAATCATATACTACAATTTGTTTAGACATTCCTCAATTGATGGACATCCCTGTGATGTTCAGTTCTTTAATTATTTGCTACCACATAAAGAACTGCTACAAATATTTTTGTACATGTGTATTATTTGCTTGTTTTGTTTTTTTTGGATCTCTTTTTGATACAGACCTAGTAGTGATATTGCTGAGTCAAAGGGTCTGAACAGTTTGATAGCTCTTTGGGAATAGTTTCAAATTGCTCTCTGGAATAGTTAGACCAGTTCCAAGTAAGAAGCTCATATTCTATGGGGAAGACAATCCATAAAAATTAGATAAGAGGGGCAGCTAGGTGGTGCAGTGGATAGAGCACCAGCCCTGGACTCAGGAGTACCTGAGTTCAAATCTGGCCTCAGACCCTTGACATTTACTAGCTGTGTGACCCTGGGCAAGTCACTTAACCCCAATTACCTCACCAAAAAAAAATTAGATAAGAAGTGGGGATGGTGAGGGAGAGGAAAAGGCATGTATTTAGGGGCATGATGGGAAAGTCCAGAGTCAGAAGCTGAGCCAGGAGAGAAATGCAGGATACCTGTCTTAGACCTTTTCTCAAAATGAAGGTTGCTGGAGGAACTCATCAGTGAAAGAAGGGGACCAAGAAGGTTGAGGGACGTTCTAGGGAAAGAATGCAGCTGAGGCAAAGTAGTAAAGTTCAGAGAGTCAAAAGTAGGAAGAGGAAGGCACAAGAAATTGTCCAGAATTTGATCGTGTACCTTAGCTGTCATCTAATCATGGAAAAGTTCAGGGTGTTAAAGCTAAAATTCTTGCTAGTCTGTCTAAAATATCTGATGAGTGGTCACCAATAAATTATAAGCTTTAGCAAGAGTTAGACTTTTAAGCATTTCTTAAGGAGAATAAGAATTTGGTAAAGAGAGAGAGAAAGGCCTACATTCATCTATCTATTAAAGGAAGAGTGCATTTCTAGCTCCACTCTCTGTCAGAGTCCACAGGAAAGAGCCCCAGTCAGAGCTCCAGGCTCCCCCTTCTTCCTCCCACAAGCAAACGTCATTTCCTGACGCCAAAGAAAAGACCGCATGGTCTTGCCCTCAAAGACCTTCACTTCATGGCGGAGCTTTTCTATAGTAAGTCTCCAGCAGGTGGCGTCATTCCAATTGTTATAGTCCCCGCTTTGTTTCTTCAAGAAGCAGGGCTTTTCCTTGATGAAACAGTAAAAAATAACAGAATATAATATCCTATGCTAACTAACAATATGTTAAGAACAATATAGAAAAGGGAGAGAGGAAAGTTTTGTCCAGAGGGGTGGGGTTTTTTTGTCCTCATGAACTGGTGCTTCGACATTGGTCTTGCAAAGAGAGGGCTTCTGCAGAGAGTACATGTTACAGATGGTGTATATTATAACAGAAAGAGAAAAAGAAAACAACAACAACAACAACAAAACAAAAATGTTCATTTAAAGTCTCTGAAAGTCTTTTTTCAGATGTCCTCTAGGTGTAGTCGTGGAATGGAAGTCTTTTCAGGGGTTGATGTGTGGATGCTGGTAATCAGACAGGAAAATTTCCTACAAAATTGAGCTTAACACAACTTTAAAATAGCTTTGTCAGTAATCAAATCAAACAATGAAAGTTCTCAAAAACATGTCTAAGCAAATGCAGAATTTTAGTTGTTACACATGAAACATAATAAAACAAAAATTGAAACATTCTTTAAAATTAATATTACTATAGTCCCCCCTTGTGGAGGGTAAATTGAGAAGATGATTGCTGCGTTATTAATTTTTTAAAATAATTTTTATCTTTGTTTCATCACTTTTTGCATCATCTGCCTAATTATCCTCATGCCATTATGAGAAATTAAAAAATTTAATATAATTGGTAACAGGTGTCAAGGCCAAATTCAACACTGTATTTATGATGACACCTGAAATAATTATGGGGGTTACCATAAAAGAACAGAGAAATGATGGGATATGACCATTCCCACACTTGAGCAATATATACTGCCCATGCAGTATGCCAGGATTAAAATAGGTGGATGGCATATATGTCCATGCCACCGAACATATTGGAGGAAACTGAGTCAGACTTGATCAGATGCATGGGATTGAGATGTCCATGGCATCAGGCATATAGGAGGGGGCATAGAAGCCAGGCATAGAAATGAGATGGGTGGGATCAAAACTTCCAGCCATCTGTACAGTATTGTGGGAAAAAATAAAATAAAATATTAAACCAAGAGAATCCAACCTCAACATTTGTCAAAAGCCATTCCCTCGGCCATACCTTGACTTCATGCATGTCTCCCCTCATGTGACAGTTCAGTGTTTTCTCTTGCATGTATTCCTCTTGTGATTGGATGGCATCTTGGCCAACTGGCATCTGATAACTCAGAATAAAGGCAATTAATGTCTTAAATGATAAGTTCCCATAATCCAAGTCTCATATGGATTTAAAAATTGAGGATAATAAATGATCGCAAAAAATGTGAATACATCTTGTCTCAGAATATAATATATAATTATGCAACAATTTCAAATAATACCCCCCTTTTATTTACTAAGTATACAATTACTTTTGTGAAAAATCAGAACATATTTAAATACAAGTTAAAGTACAACACAATCTCAAAGAAAACTTTTACAAATGTTCCCCTCTTTTTTTTTGGAATATGCTTATCAAAAATAATACTTCTAGAATCAATTTACACTTGCCATGGCAACCAATTTGCCAGGGAAATGCTTTAAAGAGTTTGATCAAATAATCAGTTGAGAGAAAAAAATAACAAAAACAAACAACTCAGAATATGGGAGTACAATACTCTCAGAATTAACATTGTATCATGAAATTGAAACTATCTTGCAATGTTTCAAAATTAGATAGATGAATGAATAGAAGAAAATACACATGGAACAATAAAAGACAATGAAATTCAAACTAGGGAAATCTAAATGAGTATGAACTTAATATTAATAAGAGTATTACAAAATATAAACTTGATCACATGACTATAAAAGCTTTTACAAGTATTCTCTTTTAAAAAAAACTAACTATAAAACACAATCTCAAAAGCATGAAAATCTCTATGAAAATAAGCCCATACCATTAATTTCAAAATGTAGATGTAATAGCATAGAAATCCTATGTAACCTCTGAACTAATACTATTACTCTGAGTGAATTTAGAATACTTTTGATTCTGATATCTAAAATCCCCAATACTCATATCAATACCTTGCTGCTTACTTCTACATTTCTGTAAAATATGTTCCCTTCCATTGCAAAATTCCAAATTGCAAAGCTTTTAGAGGTTGGGTCAATGCAAAATTAGAGCAACAATTAGTGTTAGAACTTGGAAAAGCTGCAGGAATCAGAGATTTCTCTGAAAAAGCATGGCTGGGAGAGGGGGAGATATTCTTGTGTGAGCACCTTGCTGGTTCTTCTGACAAAAATAAAAATAGAAAATCCACAAAAACAAAGCATTAATATGATCTTATCTCCCATTTGTCTGGTTAAACAGACTAAAATAAAAAAAAAATAGGGTAATTAGGGAGTTTAAAAAGCCCATTTGAAAATTTAAAGGTACTTAGCAATTTAAAGGGACAGGGTAGGAGAAATTTCTAACCCAACCGGAAGATCAGAAGATGGAGGTTTCAGCTTTCCTCTTTGGGGTCAGCCATCTGTTAAAGCTAAAATTCTTGCTAGTCTATCTAAAATATCTGATGAGTGGTTGCCAATAAATTATAAGCTTTAGCAAGAGTTTAGCAAGAGTTAGACGTTAGCAATAAGTTTAGCAAGAGTTAGACTTTTAAGCATTTATTAAGGAGAATAAGAATTTGGTAAAGAGAGAGAGAAAGGCCTACATTCATCTATCTATTAAAGGGAGAGTGCATTTCTAGCTCCCTTCTCTGCCAGAGTCCCCAGGAAAGAGTCCAGACAGAGCGCCAGGCTCCCCCTTCTTCCTCCCAGAAGCAAATGTCACTTCCTGACACCAAAGAAAGGACTGCATGGTCTTGCCCTCAAAGACCTTCACTTCATGGAGGAGCTTTTCTACAGTAACAGGTGGCGTCATTCCAATCGTTACAAGGGAAACATGCAATTCATTTCAATAAACATTTATTCACTATTTACTGTTTACAAGGTGCTTTGCTAGGTGCCAAATCTCTAGCCATCAAAGAGCTTATGGTTTACAGGGGGAGAAATAGATATGAAAAAGCAAAAACAAAATTAATTCTTTTGAGGGATAGTATTAACAATTGGAGGTATGACAGTGCTTTCCAGGTTATCCCATTTGTTCTTCAAAATAACCATGAGATATGTTTTATAATTTTCTCCATTTTATAGATAAGGAAACTGAATTTGAGAGATGGTAAGCGGCTTGTCCAGAGTCACATAGCTAGTAAGTGGCTGAGGTAGAATACAAAATCATGTCTTCCTCCATCTAAGTTCCATACTCTCTTAATGAGGTCAAGACAGATAGGTTGGAACCAGCCTGTGAAAGTCTTACATGTCAAACAAAGAGAATTTGTATTTTATCTGAGAGCCAATATCAAGATGTTGAAATCATGATTAGGTCAGATATATGTATATATATATATATATGTATATGTATATATGTATATATGTGTATATGTATATATGTGTATATGTATATATGTGTATATGTGTATATATATGTATATATGTATATATGTGCATATATACACATATGTATGTGTGTGTGTATGTATGTATGTATGTATACACACACACACATTGATAATATCCATTTGGTAGCTGCATGGAGGTTGGATTAGAGAGGGGGCAGAGATGAGAGGCAGAGAGGACAAATAGAGAGAGGGCTGTTATGATTAGTCAGGTGAGAGCTGATGATGGTCTAAGCTAAGGTGGTTCTGAGTTTGGTGCATCCCTTAATGAAGCCTAAGAATGGAGTTCTGTTTCTTGTTCTTTCATCATACTTTTGGCTCATGTTGAGCTTTTAGTCCACTGAAACCCCAAGATCTTTTTCAAACTCTTTCCCTACTATGCTCCCTCCCCCAACTTGCACATGTGACCCCAAGTGTGAAACATCTCCTTTATTACTATTAAATTTTGTCTTTTTAGATTGATTCTATTTTTGAAGCCTCCTTAAAACCTTAGTCTCAAGGTTGATGTTGAATCTTCTGCTATTTCTTCCTTGGTTCTTTTTCCACCCAACAGCAAACGTTTTTGAGAAGGCTAGTTGGGGCCTATGGCCACAGAATAGAGTAAGAACTAACTGGTGAATCATAAACCTGAAACCCTCAAAACCATCCTCCTAACCAATGGTCTCTAACATCTTTTGATCATATGCTCCTATTGGTAAAATATTTTTGAGCACCCCCTCAACCACATGTACCTATTTACACATTAATAAATTATGTATGTTTACTACTATCCAATGATGAATGCAATAAAAACACAAAGGGAATTAGTTTGGAAATATTATTATGTAACATTTTGAAAACATTTTATTAATAGTACAAACCCTTTTAATCATCATGGTCATTAATAATGATGTATTTAGTGAGGGCAGTATGTTGAATATGCCTTATTATTTTACATTTAACACTTTGTAGCTATTTGGGAATTTGGTTCTACGTTCAGTTTATTTCAATAGTTTGTTTTAATGGTTGTAATAGCTGAAAAAGAAAGCTTACAAAGTTAAAAAATCCAAATGTAAGAAGTGAATTATTGTCTGCAATTACTAAAATATGATGCTTCTTTATCAATCTCATCAGTCAATATTCAAAGTGTTTGTTGAAATTTGACTAGTAAATTTCCTTCTTCCCTGATCACAGGTTGTTTTTAGCAAATTAATTGGAAGGTATTGCACTTTTATGTTTTTTACAGATGGATTCAAAACTGTTGGAACTCTTAATTTGAAAGATTTTTAACCAGGTTAGAAAATTGTTTCTAAGATTTTTAGAATGGGAAGAGAAGAGTTTTTATAGGTGATAGGTGATACAACTGTAGAATTTTTAGCAACCAAGAAATAAATATCTAGGAGTAAATGATGGGCAACTGTATCAAATGCAACAGAGGAGTAAAAAAGGACTGGGAAGGGCAATAAAATTTGGCATTTAAGACATCATTAATGACTTGGGAGGGAGCAATTTTAGTTGACTAAGGATTCAAGGGTGACAAATTTGAGTATCTGGAAGAATGGAAGGACTGGGGTGTACTTGAGAACAATAGGGAAATTCAGAAGAGGGTGATTTAGGTGGGGGTGAGGGACAAGATTTTGTAATAAGAACTTCATACTAGATCACAACCTATCCATGCCTGCTAATCATTAGTAACTCATCTTATCTCACTGAAAATAAAGTCCTTGGGAGTATTATTCATCAACTACTAAGCTGGAATACAGATCATGTCCCATGCGTGTGTGGGGGAGTTCAAGTCATAGCTACAGGACAATCTGATAAAGCAGGATATGGGTATTATGTATATTTGAAGAGTGAGGTTCAAGGGGGACTCCATAGATGATGTTAATACTTGGGTGGCAGTTGGCCTTTCAGAGTCAATGCTAGGCATAGAAGGGGCCAGGCTTAGAGTTTTCACAACCATAGGAGTGTGGAGTGGGACATTTGTATGATAATGGGTAGAGTTCCAGAATTGATTATGGTGGGGACGGTGGGATATGACATATTATCCACCTCTAATTAGCTACTACTTGGGATCATGCTAAAGCCCACAAGTGGTTTTGAGACCACTCTGTCAAGCAATAGAGTGAGGCCACATGTGACAGTAGAAAGTGCTCTGGTTGGGGCAGCTAGGTGGTGCAATGGATAAAGGACTGACCCTGGATTCAGGAGGACCTGAGTTCAAATCCAGCCGCAGACACTTGACACTTACCAACTGTGTGACCCTGGGCAAGTCACTTAACCCTCATTGCCCCCCACCACCAAAAGAAAGAAAGAAAAATAAAGAGCTCTGGAGCTTTGGAGTTAGAGGATTTGGTACAAACCTATTTCAGTCTCTTCCTGTATGACAACTGGCTGGTCACTTAAATTGTTTGAGCCTCAGTTTTCTCATCTTTTTGTCCAATAAGGGAATTGGACAAAATGGCTTCTAAGGCCCCTTCCTCCTGTAAGTCTACACTCCTCTAAAGCAAAGCTTCTTAAACTGTGGGTCATGACTCCACATGGGGTCATGTAACTGAATGAGGGGGTTGCAAAAAACTTGGCAGTAATTGTTTAATTTGTATACCCGCTTTATATACCTATATACTTGTGGTCAGGTAATAATTTCTCTTGGAAAAGGAGGTTGCAAGTGGAAAAATTTTAAGACCTCTTCAAAACAATAGGGATTCTTTGAAAATAGTTATATAGCTACCAAATTCTGATCTAGAAGCTGCTAAGCATTGTCGTTTCATATCTGAAAAGCCTAGAGTTTATTTTAATATTCTGACTTGTAACTTCCAGGCACTAAACTTAAATTGTGCTTAATTCAATCCTACTCAATTCATGCCTCTATCATGTAACTCAATGAACTGTTGACAAGGTATATTCAGACTTTTCCCATAATTAATTGCTTTGCAATCCAATTTGGTTAATAATTTGCTTTGCCAGAGGTCCTGCATTAACTCTGGCCCAATCATTGCTTTAGTTGTTTGGACTCTACCAGAATCCTTTTTGGATTATCTTTCATATGTTCCCTAAAACATTTCAGGTTTGTTTTGCATTCTCTCTCTTCTATACCATCATCGTGCTGTTACTTGACTGGTTTTAACCTTTTCTTGTCAGTTTTGCTATAATGCATTCTATCCCATGATGACCATTATTTATTTATTTTTTTTAGTGAGGTGATTGGGGTTAAGTGACTTGCCCAGGGTCACACAGCTAGTAAGTGTTAAGTGTCTGAGGCCGGATTTGAACTCAGGTACTCCTGACTCCAGGGCCGATGCTCTATCCACTGCACCACCTAGCTGCCCCACCACGATGCCCATTATTGCTTATCCATGAATGCCTTCTAGGTTGCCTCCATCTCTCTCCTTGTAAGGAGATGAACACTGGTTTCACTCAGTAATAGCTAGCAATTATAAAGCTCCTTAAGATTTGCATAGTAATTTACAAACATTATCTCATTTTATCTTCACAACAAACCTCAGGGGACATGCTAATATTATCCTTATTTTACAAATGAGGAAGTTGAGGCAGAAAGAGATTGTGACCTGTCTAGGGTTACATAGTTAGCAAAGATCTGAGGTCAGATTTGAATTCGGGTCTTCCTGACTCCAAATCTAATACTACAAAGAGGAGCTGTTGCTTCTTGGTTTCATGGCTAAAAGACAGATATTCCTTTATGAACCCATGACTATACCATTACCCTTTGGGACTGTAATACTATGTGGTAAACTGATTTAAGATCTATCAGTACCAGGAGTCTTTTGCCATTACTGGTTTCTAGTCCTCTTCTGCTCATTGAATGGATGTTCCTAAATTACTGTATCTCAGACAGATGTATGTCTTCTCCCTTTCCCACAAAGTATCTTATTTTGTTCTTTCTGTCTCTATTTATAACCTCTTTTTATCCATTTATATAATTTTTCTTTCCTGACATGTGTGTAACAACTTCCTATTTAGAGTCATCAGCCAACTTTAATGAAACTCATTCTGCCTTTCAGATGATTAAAAAATCATCTTTTGCCCTTCTCTGAACAACCACAGCAATTTATTTGTATTTCTTTCAAGAAATCTCCCTTTCTGTCAATGCATGATGCTTATTTGGACACGTCTTGTCTTTTCTACTAGATTGTAAACTCCTTCAGGGAAGGGTCTTAAATAACTCATTCCCAGTATGTACAAACTGTAAGCTCAAAGGGACCAGGTACTATCGCAGGGGCTGAGGCAAAATCAGGATTTCTTTGGTTCACACTGTTCTCAGCCAGAGTTTACTTTGGGAAATCATAGAATATAGTTGATATCTAGGTTTCCAGAGATCTAGTTAAACACTAAAGTTAACAATGCATTTATCACCTAAAACATAGCTTTTATTTTACTCTCCAGAAAATGCAGAAAGCTTGAAGGACTCACAGGAGTCTATAAATAATGCAAAAACAAAACAAAAATGACTAAATAAAGGATATACATACATACATACACACATACACTTAGATGGAACTGAGTTTAGAGTGTGTATGTGTATGTATACACACACACACACACACACTCTCTCTCTCTCTCTCTCTCTCTCTCAACTCAGTGCCATCTTGTGATTTGGACTCCCTAAGAAGGTTAACAGGGTATAGTTACCTATATTCCACAGATATGCAGGTAGTCCCTCATCCCCAGAAGCATGAATATGTGGTACTACTCCCCTAAAGGAAGATAAATTTTTTGTCCGCTAGACAGATAATCTTCCTTCTCATCAAACAATTGCCAACCAAATCATTCATAGAAATGTCAACAAGTCTTTATTAAGTTCATACTATATGTAAGGCATTGTGATAAGCACTGCAGGGAAGAGGGGAAGAGGGGAGGGGGGGAGAGAAGAGGGGAGAGGGGAGAGAGGAGAAGAGAGAGATAAACCAATCCCAGTTCACAAGGATCTCACATTTTAAATGGAGGAGACAACATGCTAGCAACTATGTACAAACAGGATATGTACTGGGTAAGTGGAAGGTAATCTCAGAGGAAAAGCATTAAGATATTAAGATGAAGGACTGAAAAAAGCTTCTTGTAGAGGATGGGACATTAGCTGAAACTTGAAAGAAGAAAGGGAAGCCAGAAGGGGGAAATGGGAAGCAAGAGAGTTCCAGGCTAGGGGGATAGCCAGTGAAAATACCTAAGGTTTGTGAGACAGAGTGTCTTGTGTGAAGGACGGAGTGCATGGAGGGATGAGTGTGGGCTAGGGAGTAAGGTATAAGATGACCAGAAAGGTAAGGAGGAGCCAGGTTATGGAGGACTTTAAAAGCCAATCACAGAATTATATATTTGATCCTAGAGGTAATAGAGAGCCACTGAAGTTAATTGAATGATGTGTGTGTGTGTGTGTGTGTGTGTGTGTGTGTGTGTGTGTGTATGTTTGTGTGACAGAGAGAAGGAGGGGAGGGAAGGAGAGAAAGAGAGGAGAGGGGAGGGGAGAGGGAGAGAAAAAGAGAGAGAGGGGAGAGAGATGTGGTCAGACTTGGGCTTAAGGTAGATCAAATTGACATGTGAGTAAGGATGGACCAGAATGAAACAGGGAGACCAACTAGTGGGCTATGGTGATGTGTGAGGTGATGAGGATCTGCACCAAGATGGTAGCAATGTTTAGGAGAGAAGAGAGTGTGTATGAGAAGTATTATAAAGGTGGTAACAACAGGACTTGGCAACTGATTGTATAGTGGGGTGAGAGAGAGTGAGGAATCAACACTTAGGGTAGATAACATTTAGGTTGTGAGCCTGGATGACTAGAAAGATGGTGGTATCTTCAACAATAATGGGGCATTTAGGAAGAGGGAAAGCTTTTTTGGTAAAGGTAATGAATTCAGATTTGGACATCTTGATTTTAAGATGTCTCTGAAACTTTGAGATGTCTCAATAGACAGTTGGAGATTTGAAACTGAAGGTGAGGGCTAGGCAAATAGATCTGAGAATCATCTGCATAGTGCATCTGTCAGAATAGAATGGCAATTCTGGGTCTCTTGCCCTTCCACGTCATGGCTTTAGTCCATTATTTTTGCTCCTTCCAGAACCTGGGGCAAGGTGGGTAATCTCTCTTCCAAAAGCACATTGCTCAGGAAATTAATTGCCTGCTTATCAATAGAAGTTCAGTTCCTGGAACTTGAGGTTCCTTAAAGAACAACATTTGAGACTGATGCTACTCAAAAATTCTTTTTCTGGCTAGGAGGTTAAATGCTGGGAAGAAGCCACCCAGGACTTCTTCCCTCTTTTAATTAGGAGACAGGATTTCAGGAAAGATAGTGCCCAGGACCTTCCTTCTCATCTCACATCTTAAGGATATGTTCTTTTGCTACTCTGTCTCATTAATGATATTACTAACAGCTCTTGAAAGAAGGGATTGGGGGAGATTCCCCATATGTGATCACACTCTGTGGAGAAATTAGAAGAGACAAGATCAAAAGAAGCCAGGGTGTTCAGCCCAAAGGGTCCTTATTCCAAGAATCTGAGCTAAGTAACTTATCCTGGGGGCAGCTTCTATTGGTGAAGCTATTCTTCCAGAGGTACCAAAGGGCAGCTCCAAACCAAAGAATCAACCCTGAGGACAGCTCTAGTCATTGAATTTTAATCATGAATGTCTTCTCAATAAGGGGTCAATGGGCACACCCCAACATAAGAACACATTTCCAAAAGTCCTGAACAAAGGTTTACCAGCCTGAGAGCTCATGAAATTCATTGGAGAACTCTCCTAATTAATTATAGAGCCATCCTCCCCTTCCCTCATAAGACACAGTGCCTAGCACTGTTGTATGAACATAGAAGCTGTACAAGTACTTGAAATAAATTACTAAACTTTAAATTAAATTATTTCAATTATTATTATTCTTTTAATCAATAGATATTGATTCAGCATCTACCATATTTCATATATGGTATATACTAAGAATGTAAAACCAAGAAATAGACATCCCTTCCACTCAAGGAATTTATATTCAGATAAGTGGTGTAAAGTAGTTTGAGGAGAGAGAGAGAGAGAGAGAGCAATGACACAAGAAGGGGATCAGGGAAAATATCATGGAAGAGATGGTACTTGAGCCTAGTCTTGAAAGGAGATAAGAATTTTGGAAGGTAGAATAAGACTGAGTGATTCTAATCAAGGGCATGGCTTCTGCAAAGGCAGCAAAGAGGGAGATGTGATGATGATTTGGGGGAATGTGAAGTGGTACAGCTTGGCTAGTATGCTGAGTGTGGGAAGGGCAGAAGTATGAAGCAATACTAGAAATGTTGGCTGGAACAATGTTGTGTAGGGCCTTAAATGCCTTGTTAAGGAGTTTGTATTTTGTCCTTGAAGCAATAGGAGACCATCTATCAAAAACTTTTGATCAAGGAAGTGAAGTGGTCACATTGATGTCTTAGTTATTAGGAGGATGAATTGGAGAAGGAAAGGCATGGAAAGAGGGATACCAATTAAGAGGGGAGAAATTAGATTGTCAACTTCTTGAGGGCAGGGACTACCTTCTGTCTTTTGTATACCCAGCACTTAGTACCTGGCACATAGTAGATGACTGATAAATACTTATTGATGACTGACAAGCAATGAGGCCCTAGTGATGGTGTTTATGTGAATAGAGAGAAGGGGCAAGTATGAGAATAGTCAAAGAAAAAGAATTTATGGGACTTGGAAATGTGTATGGGGGAAGGAAGAGGCAAAGATGATTCCAGAGTTATAGATCTGGTTGACGGGAAGCATGGTAGTCTGAGTAAGGCAGAGAAACCTGTTTTAAGAAGGATGGATTTATGGGAGAAGGTGATGAGTTCCATTTGGAGCACGTTGAACTTTTTACTCCAACAAAATTTCCAGGTAGAGAGATCTAGAAGACAGTTGGAGGTACAGGACTAGAGAAACACATGTGTCTCTATATCTTTATCTATCTGTATGAAAGTATTTGTGTGTGTGTCTGTGTATGTGTCTGTATAGGTATGTCACATTGTATGTGTATGTCTATATGTTTATATTTATATGTATACATCCATGTAGGGCAGCTAGGTGGCATGGTGGATAGAGTGCCAGGCCTGGAGTCAGGAAGACCTGAGTTCAAATCTAGCCTCAGACACTTACTGACTGTGTAACCTGGGCAAGTCACTTAATTTACCTGTTTGGCTAAGTTTCCTCATTGTAAAATTAGCTGTAGAAGAAATTGGCAAACCATTTCAGTATCTTTGCCAAGAAAACTACAAATGGAGTCATGAAGAGTTGGACATGACTGAAACAGCTGAACAGAAACAATACACACACACATACATACACAATATATATGTATATACATGTGTGTATATGTGTGTGTGTGTGTGTGTGTGTGTGTGTGTGAATTTGATTTAAGTGAGGCAGAGTTACACAAAGTTATCAATCTCATTCTCTCTTCCAGTCATTAAAGTCCGGTGGTGAGACAAAAGTCAGGATGACTTGTTATGGCCCACGATGCAGTGGATCACCTTGGCGTCTTTGACATCTAATCAAACTCTAAGCACTCTGTGGTGCCTGCTTCAGCCACCTTCATGGCCATTAGAACAAATTGTTCTCATCCACCCATTTTGCCAGAAAAAAGTCTTTACATACTTGGGAAAGACATCCCCCTAACTCAATGTATTGGAGGCCTGTTGGTTAGTCTGAGCTTGGCTTAGCTCATCTGCCAAGACAGTTTTACTAGAGTGTGGCTGCGACACATCTTATAGCTTCTTGGAGCTACAGGTAAGAGAGTTAGGTGACCAGTTAGACATCAAAGGTTGACAGTACCAAAAGCTGCAGAAAGATCAGACAGGATGGAGACTGAGAAAAAGGCCTTCAGATTTAGCAGTTAAGACATTATTGACTACTTTGGAAAGACTAGTTTCAACAGCTAGATAACACAAGGGGTTGAAAAACGAAAATGGTGGGGAAGTTACAGCAATGATTTAAATGATATTTTTATTGTCATAAGAACAGCTTTCAATGACCAATTCTTTTTGAATATCATAAATACTTAAATCAACTACAAAGGACCTGTGAAAGATGATGCTATCCACCTCCATAGAAAGAACTGATAAATAGAAGTATATATTGTATGGTTTTACATATTTGTTTCTAATGGTAGCTTTCTATAGCATGGGGTGGGAAGGGAAGGAGAAAAAAAGTGCACAGCACAGAACAAAAGAAAACTTATAAGGAAGCATAGAAAAACATGGTAGCTTTGAAAATCAGTAGTATTTATTATAGTTTTTTAAAGTAAATAGTATGGTTTTATACTGAATCCTTTTTTATGTTGTTATGTACATGGAAATGTTCCTTTTTTGTCTTTTTAAAAATTCAAATGAGTAAAAAATTAAAATGATCTTTTTAAGAGTTTGGCATTGAAAAGAATTAGAGTGAATTATAGCTTGAGGTGATGGCAGGTCATTCAAAGGTTTTGTTATTTTGTTTTGTTTTGTTTTGTTTAAGATGGGAAACTTGAGCACCTTTGCAGTCCAAGGGAAAGGGACAAATATGGAAAGATTGAAGATGAGAGGAAAAAAGGAGTGACTGATGAGTAAATCTCCTAGAGGAGATGATAGAGTATCTGGTCAAGACCATATTGAGAGGACTTAGTCTGGACAACTGGAGCAAAGGACAAAAAGGTCAGAGTGTTTGGAAAGGTCTTTTGAGGTGTGGAGGAAAAGATAAGGGAGAAATAATGCTAAATGGTCTTGATCTCTATAAAATAGGAGGTAAGGTTATCTGATGAGCAAGAGGGTGTTGGGTATAGTATTGTGGGAATGAGGAGAGGGGAAGGTTTGCAACAGATGCTGTTGGGAAACTGACAAAAAGCCATTTAATGACTCTCTTTCTTTGTTTCTTTATTTCTTTCTTTGTTTCTTTGTTTCTTTCTTTGTTATTGGGCAATGAGGGTTAAGTGACTTGCCTGGAGTCACACAGCTAGTAAGTGTCAAGTGTCAGAGGCCAGATTTGAACTCAGGTCCTCCTGAATCCAGGGCCAGTGCTTTATCTGCTGCTCCACCTAGCTGCCCCTTCAATGACTCTTTAGAATGAGAAATGTCACCATTTATGAAATCCTGTATTCTGCGCTTTTTCTTATGGCCTCTAAGTCAGCATTCATTCTGTGTGTTTATGTAAATTAATTTGAATTAATACAGCTAGTAACCTTTAATGAGATGCTGTATCAAATCTTTTAAAGTCCTTATACATAGTAACTATTGCGTCTTTCTAGCAACTAATTCTGTAAATCACCAGGGAAATTTAAGGAAAAGTTGTTGGGCATTTTTTTGCCCTTTATTAATCCTCATGGCTGTTTATGACTGATTACATTCATTCCTAGGCATTATAGGCTTTCTCTTAGTATTTTCCAATTTTATTAAATAATTAAGAGTGGATATAGGGGAACATGATTTCAAGACTACTCTTCCTGTTTTGTCTGGAAAGAGGGGCCTATTGTGCTTACTTCTAGTCTGTAATTCATTTAGCATTAATGAAATGCTTACTTAATAAGAATACATGTAGTACCTATTCAGGGTACCTGTTCCTCTCCCCTAGTGTCTGCCCTCTCAGGTGTGGCCCTTTGGCCCAGGAATTTTCTTCTCTCCCCCTCACATACCCCACTCCCTGTTCTTGTGGGGGAATGAGGGTCAGAAGGTTCCTGTGTGTTTTTCTAGAGTGGGTCCTATGACTGGATGACTGGAAAACATAAACGGGCAAAAAATAATTAACAATAAAAAACTGCCCTTAATGGGAGGCTCAAATGAAATTCAAGTAATGTACTTCGCAAAGTTGAGGAATAGAGAATGGATTTATGATTTCATTGGTATAGAGAGCTTCCATATGAAGAAATCCCCCGTACCAATTCAGACTGGTACCCTCTCTCCAACTTATAGTCTTAGAGAATTGCCCTAGAGTATTAGAAGGTCACATACCTACAGGATGTCAGAAGTGAGATTTGAACCCAAGTCTTCCTGGCTTCTAGCATGGCTCTTTATCAACCATACCACTATGCTGATCAGAAACTTTAACATTTTCTTTTTCTTCCAGGTGTTAAAACTAATTTATTGGGGCAGCTAGGTGGTGCAGTGGATAGAGCACCGGCCCTGGAGTCAGGAGTACCTGGGTTCAAATCTGGCCTCAGACACTTAACACTTACAAGCTGTGTGACCCTGGGCAAGTCACTTAACCCCAATTGCCTCACTAGAAAACAAAACAAAACAAAACAAACAACTAATTTATTAATTAAGTTGGCCAATAATCAAAATAAATTGATAGTCAGTGGTTTCTCTCAGTAACCACAGAAATAAAGGCAGGGTTTACCTTAAATGTTTATTTCTCTTCTTTTTTGCCATTTAATAAGCATTTTATTTAAAGTTTTGATCACAAGCTTTTTTAAGTATTACGTATATGCCATTTATCACCCTCCCTCATCATGCTCCTCCTCATCCATCATCATCATCTTCTTAATCCTCATTTTCCAAGCAATGCTTAACACTGGGAGTAACCCAGATATTTTAGCTTGGTCTCACTTCAATTAGTTCCTGGATCTCATCTACATCCATGGTAATGGAGCCTGTTCTCATTTTACAGGAACTGTTTCCTTTGATTTGCTTAAATGAAGTCAGATTTCGCTGAAAGCTAAATTTACCCAATCTTAGGCACAGCTGCCCAGTCCTAGCTATAAACAAGGATATATCTTTTTTCAAATATTACAATTCAAGTCTGTATGTCTCACCTGTGTTTCAGGCCCATGTTTTCAATTGCCTATTGAACATTTCTACCAGGAAGTCATACTATGTGCCAGACACTGTGTTTTGATAGTCTTCTGTTATGTCAAAATCAATATATCAACAATCTTCATCTATATCCTCTTCACTTTCACCCAGAATTGACTCTGACTTGGTACTGTGCTATTTCTGTCATTGGTATTATTATTCTCTTAATCACTTAAGGTCAAAATCTTCTTGAGCAATTTTTAATTCCCTTTTTCCTCACTCTTCATATCAAGTAAGTCATCAACTTATAATCTTTTTTCATGATTAAAATAAACTATTTCTTCCTTTTAAGTCAAGCCAATGAGGATTTATTAAGCACCTATAATGTGCTAAAAACTTTGCAAATTTGGGGGGAAACAAAGAATGGCAAAATCAGAGGAGACAACATTCTAGCAACTCGGTACAACCAAGATAGATAAATTGGAGATAATCTCAGAAGTAGGACTCTAACATTAAGAACTGGAAAAGCCCCCCACACTGAGCACCTCAGTCTAAGCATTGTCATAGAGTGTAGTAGAGAATCCTGGTCT
Source organism: Dromiciops gliroides (assembly GCF_019393635.1). NCBI lineage: Eukaryota > Metazoa > Chordata > Mammalia > Microbiotheria > Microbiotheriidae > Dromiciops > Dromiciops gliroides. The sequence continues at coordinate 124,323,488 of NC_057865.1, forward strand.
TGATGTCAGTGGACCTGAATTTGAACCATCGTTTCTTAAAATTTACATTGTGATCAAGGGAGTTGCAATCTTTCAACTTCAGTTGTGTTGTTTTTCTATAAAGTGAATGCTTTTTTACTACCTACTTCGAGTTGTTGGGGAGGGGAGCAATTTGCCAATCTTAGAGTTCTATAGACGTTCTATATATCAACTCATACCTAAGTCACTGTAGCAGTCTCCTAGCTGATCCTCAATCTTTTTCCATCTAATCTGCCATTCTTAATATACTGCTTTCATTACTGCTTTTCTTCTTAAATCTCACAATGATATCTTATTTGTTTCCTATCGCATTTAGTCTAAACTTTTTGACTTCCAGGCTTTCTACTTCCCATGAAAATCTTCCTTTCCAGATCTTTATTCTGTCTATTCAATCATATGTACTATGATTCTTCATTGGGCCAGATTGCTTCCTGTTTTTTTGCTTATTCCTAGTTTATTACCCTTCCTTATGCGATTTTCTATTGCTTGGAAATCTCTTTCTCCTTTCTACCTTTTAAATTCTATGCATCCTTCAAGACCTAATGCAAATCCTGCCTTTTCCATGAAGTTTTTCTGGATTACTGTAGCTTTCACTGGATCTTCTTCTGAATACACACAATTAAAGCTTGTACCACACGATTTTGTACTTTATTCCTATGATGTTTGCTAATTTTTATATTTGTGTTATTTTGTCTCTCCACCAATAACTACTACCACTACCACTACTACCACTACTGCTTACTGCTACTATCACTACAAGCTGGCATTGATGTGGTTATTTTAAGTAGGGAAAGATTTTTCATGTATTATCTCATTTTCTTCTCGACAACAATGCAAGGTAAGTACTACAAATATTAGAATGCCCATTTGATAGATGAAAAACTAAAAACCTCAGTAAGTGAATTAACTTGCTAAGAAATGTAAGAAATGCAAGGAATTAAAATTAGGGTCTCTCTTGACTACTCTCTGCAGCACTGACAGAAAATATGGTGTTAATCAAAGTAACCAGGATATAGAAGGTACTCAGAAAATGCTTTTAATTGATGAGTTTTATTACAGATTTGGACTAGTAAGCAAGTAGATAGAGTAGATTTTCTAAAGAGAATATTTGGTTTTAAATTCTCCATCTCAGTCTGGATATTTTTTTCTGCAGATAAATCTGAGTTTGTGAAGAACTAGTAAAAATTTTTCTCATGCCAATACCCTTCACATATGACTTTAAAAATTATTTTGGATAATCCTTAACCTTCAGAAACTTTCTTGATGATATAGAAAAGAGTAATCTCCATATTGGAAATCTTTCTTTTTTAAAAAAATACAAAGGATCCTAAAAGTCATAACATAATTTTAAGCTTTAAGAACTTTACAAGGGTGGGGGGGGGAAGATGAGAAGATGATAGAGTGAAGTGAGCATTTTTTGCTGAGCTCTCTCATCATAGCCCTCTAAACAACTTTAAAAAGCACATCAAACTATCCACCTCCAGAGAAAGAACTGATATTGATGGAAGACAGACTGAAGCATGTTATTTTTCACTGTCTTTAATTTTTTTCTTTTATTCAAGTTTTCTTGTACAAAATGACTAATATGGCAATGTTTTACATAATCATACATGTATAACCCATATCTGATTGCTTAATGCCTCAAGAAGGAGGGATGAAAATTGAAACTCAAAACTATAAATAAACATGTTTATCACTTTTTTAAAAAAGCACATCAAACCAATTTCTGAGCAAGAAAACAAACCAAAAACTACAATGAGTCATTTTTCCATGGCAGCTCAGGAAGACAGAAAGAGAGGTCTTCAGACACTTGAGTGAGGGCTGGACAGAGCCATGGTGGAAGCAGCACAGGCTTTGGGTCTCAGAAGCAACACCAACAAAAGCAGTACAGGAATGATGAGGTGATTGAATATGTAGTCAGAAAGAGATTCTATTGTACTCCTGTGCCAGTTCTGGGCACAGGATCTACAGCTATTTGGCAGCTTTATTGACCATTTCTCAATTCTGGGCTGCTGTAGTTCCAGGGTGGAAAGGAGTGGTTGTGGTCATGAGGGAGCAGAACCCTGCCTGGGTTAAAGACCAGAACACAAAGCAGGAAGGCAGTGACCAGAACTCTTCCTAGATCATATTTTCTTGAAAGCACTAAAAACTGATAGGCATCCAGACCCAAGTATTCAAATAGCAGAAGGACATAAAAGTCAGAAGATTAGACCAGAGATCCTGTTCATTACCAGAGGTGAGTAGAGCCCAACTATAACATAAAGTTGAAAGTCAAGAAATAGGATGAAAAGTGAGCCAACCACCCAAAAAACCCCAAAAACCAACCTCAAACATGAAAACCATTTTAGTGACAAGGAAGCTCTAGACACAAACTTAGAAGAAAATAATGACTTGAAAACATTTCTAAAGTAAGCCTCAAAGAAAAAGATGCAGATTGGATACAAGCCTAACAGGAAGATCTAAAAAAGATTTTAAAAGAGCATAAAAAAGATTTTTAAAAATCAAATAAGAAACAAGAAAGGAGAAAGTAGGGGAAAATGAGACCAATGCAAGAAAATTATGAAATCAGAATTAACAGCTTGATAAAAAGGGCACAAAAAGATACTGAAAAATGACTACTTAAAATTAGAATTGGCCAAATGATAAATGAAAAACAAAACTTCACTGAAGAAAGCAACTACTTTAAAATTGGAATTAATCAGATGTAAGTTAATAACTCCACGAGACATCAAGAAACAATAAAACAAAGTCAAAAGACAGAAAAAATAAAATAAAATATAAAATATTGTATAGTAAAAAATAATTGATCTAAAATAGATTGAGGAGAAATAATTTAAAAATATACCACTACTAGGTCTGTATCTCAAAGGAGATCATAAAAAAGGAAGAAAGGACCCCATGTACAAAAATATCTATAGCAGCTCTTTTTTGTGGTGGCAAAGAATTGGAAACTGAGGGAATGCCCATCAATTGGAAAATGGCTGAACAGGTTGTGGTATATGAATGTAATGGAACACCACTGTGTTATAAGAAATGATGAGGGGCAGCTAGGTGGCACAGTGGATAAAGCATTGGCCCTAGATTCAGGAGGACTTGAGTTTAAATCTGGCCTCAGACAGTTGACACTTACTAGCTGTGTGACTCTGGGAAAGTCACTTAACCCCCGTTGTCCTGAAAAAGAAAGAAAGAAGGAAAGATGGAAAGAAAGAAAGCACAAGCAAGAAAGAAAGAAAAAAGAAAGAAATGATGAGCAGTTGGCTTTCAGAAAAACCTGGAAAGACTTACATGAACTGATGTTGAGTGAAGTGAGCAGAACCAGGACAACACTGTACACTGTAACAGCAACAGTGTGCAACGACCAACTGTGACAGACTGAGCTCTTCTCAGCAGTACAAGGATTCGAGATAATTCCATAAGACTCATGATGGAAAATGTTCTCAACATACAGAAAAAGAACTATGGAGTCTGAATGCAGACCAAAACACACTATTTTCACTTTTTGTTGTTTTTTTGTTTTTTCTTCCTTGTGGTTTTTACATTTTGTTCTGATTCTTCTTTCACAACATGATTAATGTGGAAATATGTTTAACATGATTGTACATACATAACCTATATCAGATGGCTTCTTGTCTCAGAGCAGGGGAGAGAAGTAAAAGAGAGAGAAAAATTTGGAACTCCAAATCTTACAAAATTGCATGTTGAGGGGCAGCTAGGTGGTGCAGTGGTTAGAGCACCGGCCCTGGATTCGGGAGGACCTGAGTTCAAATCCAACCTCAGACACTTAACACTTACAAGCTGTGTGATCCTAGGCAAGTCACTTAACCCCAATTGCCTCATCAAAAGAAAATTGAATGTTGAAAACTATCTTTACATGTAATTGGAAATATAAAATACTATTAAGAAAAAATTTTAAAATAAAATTATTGTGAAACAAAAAACCATAATTATTGAACTATCTGAAAGTCATAATTTTAAAAAGCCTAGACATCATATTACAATAAATTCAAAGAGATAATTACACAGATAACATAGAACCAGAGGACAAAGGGGAAATTGGAAGAATACACTGATCACCTCTTGAAAGAGATCCAAAAATGAAAACTCTAAAGAATATTATAGCCAAATTCCAGAACTCCAAAGTTAAGTAGAAAACACTGAAAGCAGCCAGAAACAAACAATTCAACTATGTAGCCATAGTCAGGATCACACAAGATTTAGCAGTAACCATGCTAAATTAGTGGAGGACTTGGAATATGATATTCCAGAAAGGAAAGGAACTAGAATTACAGCCAAGGATAACTTACCAAGCAAAGCTGAGTGTAATCCTATAGGAGGAAAATGAACATTTATTTAAATAGAGGACTTTAAAGCATTCCTCATGAAAAGGCCATAGCTTAATAAAAAAGTTTGACATTCAAATATAAGATTCCAGAGACATATAGAAAGTTATGAGTGAGAAATCATCAGGGATTTAATAAAGTTAAGCTCTTTACATTCCTACATAGGAAGATACATGTAACCCGTAAGAATTTCCTCATCATAAGGCAGTTAAAAGGCATCTACTAAGACAGAATGAATGGATATGGGCCTGGTATGTTGGAATTATTTAAAAAGAAAAATGGAAGGGTGAGAAAGAGAGATGCAATGAGAGAAGGGAGAAGAATGGCAAAAATTACTTTGCATAAAAGATGAATGCAAGAAATAGTTTTTTACAATTGTACAAAAATTAATTATTCATAACTATAACTAACCTGGAAAAATTATATATAATTGGATTTATGAAAAATTATGATATGAAAAATGATAAATTTAGAAAAATTATAATTGGGCCGTAAGTCCCTTCATAGTCGCCATTAAAATGTGAAAATATTTTATTAACTAGGGCTAATTTGGGGGCTGAGCTGACTGGGGTACTAATTCTGGGACTTTTGACTATTTGGCTATCTGATTTCGTTAATTTAATGTGGGCCGTTTATAAAGTTCCACCACACTGCTTCACTCTCAAATTGATGAACTAAAGATTAAGAAGCCTCTTAACTAAAGAATCCAAGCAGAGTTTATTTATGAGATACTATTTAAAATTAAGAATACAGGGAAATAAAGTAAAACCTGACTGCTTTCCTGCGGTCTCTTTCCACTACTCTCTTTTCCACCTGCTGCACCTCGAACTTCTTGAATACAATAAGGGCCTTAGCCGCCTCCGGCCTCAGGGCACGTTACACTTTCCCTGGTATGTATTAAGGCCTGTAACCTTGTCAGCTCCGTTTCTCCGAACTGCACTCTCCTCCGTCCTTGTCCTTGTCCGTGCTCCCCTCTAGTCAGCCTCTCCTCTAATCCTCCTTTCAATCTTGTCTATCTAGTCTGTCCTCTCCTCTAGTCAGCGCCCCTCCTAGTCCGTCCTCCTGGTCTATATATACCTTTTCTTCTCTCCACTCAAATCTTGGGGCTTCCTTCACCCCCACAGACCAAGCTAATCCGCCAGCCAGGGCTGCAGCTGGTGGAGGGGGGGGGGGGCGTTGTGCTCTCGAGCCTCATGCCTCATCACAGGCTATCCTTCAGATAGCTCCGCTCAGGTCAGAGGGAGCTGGGGGCTTTTTCTTTCTCCCAGCTGTCTGATCTGGTGTCTTGTATAGCTCACGGGGATTTCGCTCAGCTGAAGCTGAGGAGGAGGGGGAGAGACCCTGAGGGCCTAAGGCTTTCTAATCTCAGCCTAAAGGTAGGGTCCCCAAATCAAAACAAATTTCCACACAATGGAAGGGAAAATGGAGGAGTAAGTGTGAGATACGTGAACCTCATTCTCATTTGAACAAATTCAAAGAAGGAAGTATACACAAATAATTGGGTATAGAAATTAATTTTTCCTAATAGGGAAGTAGGGGAAGGAGCTAAGAGAAAATGAGGAGGAACTATAATAGGGAGAGTAGATCAATGGAGGCAGTGGTCAGAGACAAAAGTGACCTAAGAAGGGACAAAGTGTAAAAAGAGAAGAATAAATAGAAGAGAATAGGATGGAGAGAAATACATGTTAACAATCATAACTGTGAATGTGAATGAGATGAACTTGTCCATAAAATGGAAGCAGCAGAATAGATTAAAAACTAGAATCAAGCATTATATTGTTTACAAGAGACACACAAAACAGAAAGATACATACAGAGTTAAGATTAGGGGCTAAAGCAGAAAGTACTGCTATAAATTTAACTATAAAATAAAAAAGTTAAGGAGATAAATAAAATTTTAGAAAAGTTAAGATAAGCTTCTTGAGAATATTGAATGGAAATGAAAGGGAGTACATCTTTTCAACAGCTGTACAGGGTACCTTCATAAAAAATGACCATATATTAATATATTTAAAATCTCATAAACAAGTAAAGAAAAACAAAAATATTAAATGTACCCTTTTCAGACTATAATGCAATAAAATTATATTGAACAAAGGGCATTTGGAGCATAGATTAAAATTTAATTGCAAACTAAATCTAATCTTAAAGAATGAGTGAGTCAAAGAAGAAATCATAAAAATAATCTATAATTCCATTAAAGATAATGACAAGGATGAGACAATATACTAAAATTTGTGGAATTAATCCATAGCAGTATTTACAGGAAAAAATTATGCCTCTAAATGCTTACATTAATAAAAGAGTGAAAGAGCAAATCAACAAATTGGCCATGCATATTTAAAAGAAAACAAGAAAAGCAACAAAATAAAAAAAACACAAACACTAAGAAAGAAATCCTGAAACTCAAAGGATAGATTAATACAATTTAAAGTAATAAAGCCAATAAATAATAAACTATATATAGTTTAATAAATTATATGTAGTTTATATAACTAATAAATAAAAATAGAAGTCATCCACTGTTATCCCTTTCTAAGCTGCCATCAGCTGGAAAAATGACTCACTATAACTTTTTGTTGGCTTTTCTACTCGGAATTTGATTTGGTATTTTTTTGTAGTTGTTCTATTGGACAGATTTTGGGTAAAGTTTAGCATTTGTGACCCTTTACTCTGCCTGTTTGAATTTGCCCTAGCTCAGAAAAAGCTTTTGACAAAATATAATACTCATTCTTATTTAAAACACCAGAAAGCATAGGAATAAATGAACCCTTTCTTAAAATGCTAAATTGTATCTCTTTAAAACCAAGAACAAACATTATCTGTAGTAAGGATAAAATATAAGCCTTTCCAAAAAGATCAGGGGTGAAGCAAGGATGTCCATTATCACCAATGTTATTTAATATTGTACTAAAACTGCTAGCTATAGCAATAAGAAAAAGAAATTAAAGGAATGAGCATAAGCGACAAGGAAAAAAAATATCTTTTTAGCAGATGATCTAATTGTATATACTTAGAGAACCCTAGAGAGCCAACTGAAAAAAAAAAACTAGTCAAAACAATTAACAACTTTAGCAAAGTTGCAGGATATAAAATAAACCCACACAAATCATCAGCATTTTTACATATTATGAACAAAACTCATCAGGAATATATATAACAGGAAATTCCACTTAAAATAACTGCAGACTATATAAAATACTTGGGAGTCTACATGCCAGCACACACACAAGAACTATATGAACATTCTTCATATAAATAAGAATAAACCTAAATAATTGATGAAATATTAATGATTCACTGGTAGGCAGAGCCAAAGTAATAACAATTTCAATGCTACCTAAATTAATTGACTTATTCAGTATCATGCCAATCAAAGTACCAAGAACTACTTTATAGAGATAGAAAAAAAAATAACAAAAATTATCTGGAGGAACAAAAGGGAAAGATTATCAAAGGACATAAAAATGTGAAGGAAGGGGACCTAGAACTTGTAGATCTCAAACTATTTTACAGAGTTGATCATCAAAACAATATGGAATTGGATAAGAAATAAAGTGGTTGATCAATGTAATAGATTAGGCCCACAGAAGCAAATGTGTACAGTAACCAGTATTTGATAAACTCAAAGCTCCCAGCTTTTAGAGCAAGAACTCACTAATTGACAAACACTGTTGGGAAAACTGAAAAGTACTGTGGCAGAAACTAGACATAGATGAATATTTTATATTGTATACCAAGAGAAGATCAAAATGAGTACATGATTTAGATGTAAAGGGTGATGTCATAAGTAGATAAGGGGAACATGGAAGAACTTAGCTGTCAGAATTATAGAAAGGGGAATGGTTCATGACAAATCAGAGGTAGAGAGGTTCACAGGAAATAAAATGGATAATTTTAATTACATAAAATTTAAACAACCACCTCATACCCATCAGATTGACTAACATGACAGAAAAGGAAGATTACAAATTCTGGAAGACATGTGGGAAAAATAGGTAAACTAGTGCACTGCTGATGGAGCCAGGAGCTAGTAAAATCATTCTGAAGAATAATTTCAAACTATGCCCAAAGGATTATCAAACTGTGCATTCCCTTTGACCAAGCAAAGACTACTTGGCCCATACCAAGAAGATCAAAGAGAAAAGGACTCATATATACAAAAATATTTATAGTAGCTCTTTTGATGGTGGCAAAGAATTAGAAAATGAAGGGATACCTAACAATTTGGGAATAGCTGAAAAAGTTATAGTATATGAATATGATGGAAACTATTGAACTATAACGAAGGAGATGATTTGAGAATTACTTGGGATGACTTATATGAACCGATACAAAGAGAAGTAAGCAGAACCATGAGAACAATGTACACAGTACTGTCAATATTGTAACTATAATCAACTGTTAAAGATTTAGCTACTCTGATCAATAAAATAATCCACCACCACTATAAAGGACTCATGATGTAAAATGCATTCCACCTCTAAAGAGATAACTTATGTACTCTACAGATTGAAGCACATTTTTCCTTTATTTTTCTTGCTTTTTTTCCAGGACATGACTAATATAGAATATATTTTACATGACTTCATACACACACACAAACACACACAAACATATATATATACATGTGTATGTTTGTGCATGTGTATGTGTATGCACACACATACATAAAATAGATATTATATATCTTGCCTTCTAAATGGGTGAGTGCAAAGGTGGTTAAAAAAAAACAAGCCATACAGATAAGTGACTCTTTGAGTTTAAAGGAAATATTGCACATGAGAGAGTGATTTGCTAGTATGGGAGGTATTCTAACATTTGGTGCAGTATATGGTTGATTTGTATTTTTTTAGCCAGAAGTGATCAACCAGAATGGTCATGCTAAAAGACCTGAACAGAATTTCATTACTTAAATGGTAATACATGTAGGAAATATTTAGCCCAACAAAACCAAAATAATTAACACTATATTTCAGACAGAAGGTAAAAGGGAATATAGACTTTATAAGTTCACAGCAGGAAAATAATGAGAAAAGTGTAATCTTGGTCAAGCCACTTCAGATTTGGGGAACTGAGTTTTATCATCTATAAAATCACTAGTTAGACTAGATAATTTCCATATTTTATATACTTGAAATGACATTGAAGAAGATATAGTTGTATATCAACTTCATTGCCCCTGGACACTCCAGCAAAATTAGCTTTCTTTTCATCTGGATCCCTAGGTCTTCCTATCTCCCTTGATAATGTACTTTAAGTGCCATTAGTCTTTTCCATCTTCCCTATAGCTGAATCTTTCTATATACATTGTCTTAAACTACTTGAGGGTAGGGACTGTATCACTTTTCTATTGTGTAAGCTTAATGTGTAGCATGGCATATTGACCAATTAAATATTTTTCCGTTAATTTATTCATTCATTCAACACTAACCCTGGTTGACCCACAACTTCATCTATATGGGTAATTCTTCCACCAGCAGAAATTCCAGTTTCATGCAAATTTTCCCACAAATCCCCCATGGAAGATCTATTTAATGAGCTGCAGGTTTCCTGGTTTTTTGTTATTTCCTACTTGGGTTGTTTTCCATCTTTCCAGTCTGCATTTTTTCTGTCATACATGACATACATGATGCTTTTTATGTCATATCTCACATGTATATCATTACTAATAATATGCAACAGCCTACTTTCACTCACCATTTACCTTTTAATTGCCCTTTGGGTTACCAAATTTTTTTATTTTTCTGAGATCATGATGCTTTATGATTCACAACCACATAGCATCAGTAAGAGAATATTAGTGTTAAAGAGCTCTCTCTCTTTCTCTCTTGCTCTCACTCTCCCTCTTGCTCCCGCTCTCACTCTCTCTGAGTGTAAACAGTTGTGGATCATTGAATTGACTCTTCATTTTTCCAAATGCAATTCAGATTACTCTGTTAACTCTGGGGCAAGCTCTTTTTCCATTTTAAGTGCCTGTGTACTGATAGACTAACATAATGCACTGCTAATTGGGCAATATGCATTTTTAAACGGCACTGAGGATTGCTAGGCTAAACCCTTTCAAATGACCATGGATCTCATTGAAAAACCTCTAGAGCATTCCAGGTCTTGGTGTAATCAATACAATGTTGCAACTGTTTCAATTGGGTCCATTACAGATTTGTTACATTACCACAACCGAGCCTTCACTGCTGCTATGCAATCTTAGTATACCTCCCTTACCAACTCATTCTCCCACTCTCTGCAGTGGCTCTTCCAAACCTTTTCCTTCCTTCTCAAAACTGCCATGATTATGCCTTACCCCAGTCTCTCAGCTGAGGACCTAAGCCTCATATTTTATAGAAAAAAATAAGGTCATTTAGTGCAAGCTCCCTCTTTTTCTCTCTTCATCATATCCTATCACTCTGGTGCCTTCTGCCACAATTTTGTCCTTCATCCATTTCACAAGAATAGGTGTCTTTATTCTTTACCAAGTCTAACCCCACAACCCATTAAAGTGATTCCATTCCATCCTGTCTCCTCCAACAGATTGCCTCCTCTGTTAAATCCACCTTTTCACTTATTTTTAATTTCTCCCTCTCTACTTGCTCCTTCTCTACTGCTTACAAATACCTCATTTGATCTTTCCCTCCCTGTTAACTATCATCCTATGTCTTTTCTGCCCTTTGTTGTTAAATTTCTCAGAAAGGCCATATTCAATAGGTACCTCTACTTTCTCTCCTTTTACTCTCTTTTTAATCCCTTACAATTTGCCTTCTGTCCTCATCATTTCACCAAAACTGCTCTCTCCAAAGTTACCAATGTTCTTTTCAAAGTCAAATCCAGTATCCTCTCCCCAATCCTCATTCTCCTTGACTTCTCTGAAGCCTTTGACACTGTTGATCACTCTCTCCTTGACACTTCCTTCCTTCTATTTTTTCAGGACACGACATACTCCTGGTTTTCATCCTGTCTATCAGACCACTCCTTCTTAGTCTCCTTTTCTGGATCCTCTTTCAGATCATGTCCTTTAGACATAGGTATCCCACAGGCTTCAATCCTGTCCCTTCTCTTCTCTTTCTATACTGTTTTACTTGGTGATCTCATTAGCTGCCATGGATTTAATTATCATCTCTATGCTGATGATTCTTAAATCTCCCTATCCTGTTCTAACCTCTCTGCTGACCTTCAATCTCATATTCCTCCCTTTCAGACATCTTGAACTGGATGTCCAGCAGACACCTTAAACTAGGTATGTACAAAATGGAACTCATTATCTTTTTTCCTACCCCCTCTACCCCCTACCTTCCTAACACCATGCTCCCAGGCCCCAGGCTCACAACTTAGATTTCATCCTGGGCTCCTCACTCCCTCTCACTCTCCATATCCAAACAGTTTCCAAGCCTTTTGGTTTCAACTTTACAACATCTCTCCAATGTACCCCCCCCCACACACACACCCGGGAGCCAAGATGGCAGAGGAAAGGCAGTGACTTGCCTGAGATCTCCCCAAGACCCCTCCAAATACCCTCAAATAATACCATAAGACAATCCCCTTTTTAAATCCTTTGTAATTCTAATGCCCTAATGCCTTGTTTCTTTTAATGATTTCCTATTCATTCCACATATCTATATCTATGTCTGTCTATCTGTCTGTCTATCTATCTATCTATCTATCTATCTATCTATCTATCTATCTATCTATCTATCTATCTATCTATCATCTATCTATCTTCCTCATACTTATTTGCTTGTTGTCTTCCTCAGTAGATTGTGAGCTTTTTGTGGGGAGGGACTATCTTTTATCTCTCCCTGTATCCCTAGCATTTAACACACAGTTTGGTGCTTAATAAATGTTTATTGACTGAGTGAATGTCATATGAAAATATGATGTATCAAATTTGCAGAAGACACAAAGGTTAGAGGGAGAGTTAATGCCCAACGACAAAGTCAGAAACAAAAAGAGATTGTGACAGGCTTGAATGTTTGATCTCATCTAATATTTTAAAACAATAGAGACAAGTATACAAAGTCTTATGACTAGATATCAATTTTACAAGTACAGGAGAGGAGAAATGTGGTTAGATCTTAACATATACATAGAAGATATGTATTGTGTGTGGTCTGAGAAATGGCCCTAGAATCAAGAGACTTGGAATAAAATCATAACATTGCCACTTCTTATCTTTGTGATCCTAGGCAATCTCCTTACTGCTTCTGATCTTGTTCCCTCACTTAAAATATGATGATGATGATAATTGTCCCCCCCAAATATGGGTGTGAGTTGTTATTCAATTTAATAAGTAAAATGAAAAATTCTCAACTACTACAACTTTTGACTTAAGAAAGCATCAGAAATGTCAAAGGAACTTTTCCTCCTTTGACACAGGGTACTATCTGGGATAGCCATTGGTATGACTTGCTTACTTGAAAGCTTTCAACATATGAAGAAATTTTATTAAGCAATTCATAAAATTATTGCTATACAAAGTTAGCTTGCAAAACACCCATTGAGCTCTTTGTAGGAGAGTCCAGTAGCACATGGAATAAAAATTTCCTACATTGAATGTCTTTTGATTCTCATGTCTCTAAGAGGAAAATAATTGTGCAAGCTGTGTTGAACCATCTGTGTTAACTGAACTTTGTTCAATCCTCTTTCCAATTAGTGTGCTGTAATTCTTAGAACCAATACTAAAAGCAGTCATGCAGATATATGAAGTATGCAAATGCTTAAGAAGTCCTGAGAAGAAATGGACCAACGTCTGGGGAGCAGGAACTAAAGAGAACTGAATAATGGGAGGAAGAATCTTTATGTCTTTCTGAGTTATTCCATTGTGATATATAATCTATCCAAATAGTGAATGTCTCACAGAGAGCGAAGGTACCATGTAGTCTGTTCCAGAGAATGCTGCTTTCTGTTTTGAACAAATGTCAACTATCCTATGTTCTCAAACTACCCACAAGTCTCAGTCTCTCTCTCTCTCTCTCTCTCTCTCTCTCTCTCTCTCTCTCTCTCTCTCTCTCTCTCTGTGGGGCAACAGGGGTTAAGTGACTTGCCCAGGATCACACAGCTAGTAAGTGTCAAGTGTCTGAGGCTGGATGTGAATTCAGGTCCTCCTGAATCCAGGGCCGGTGCTCCAGTGCAAGTCACTTAACCCCCATTGCCCCGCAAAAAAAAAAAAATGAATTAATTCAACAAGCCCTTATTAGGGACTTAAAAAAAAAAAATTGTCAATACACTGTCCAAGGTTCTGAAGATATAAAGCTAGAAACAAAACAAATCTATGAATGCAAGTAGCCTTTATTCAGTAGAACATGTACACAGATAAGTAAAATTAATATGAAAGGGGGCAGCTAGGTGGCGCAGTGAATAGAGCACCGGCCCTGGATTCAGGAGGACCTGAGTTCAAATCTGGTTTCAGACACTTGACACTAGCTGTGTGACTCTGGGAAAGTCACTTAACCCCAATTGCCTCAACACCCCCCCCAAAAGAACAATATGAAAGCAGTATGGTATAATGGGGTGGGGGAAGCATTGGATTTGGAGTCATAGAAACAAGGTTCAAATTCAGGTTCTACTTCATACTTAGCTGACCTCAACAAGTTACCTAATCTCTCCAGGCCTCAATTTTCTCATCTGTAAAATGTAGAGACTGTATTAGATGATTTCTGAAGCCTTTCAGTGCTAAGTCTATGAAACTAATATACATACAAAGTAACTTTGGGGAAAACACTAACAATTAAAATATTAGGGGAGGCCTTCTATGGTGGTTCTTTAGGTGAAAGTGAAGAGGGAATGAATTCCAGGTATTGATGAGAACCTGTAGGAAAGCAAACATAAGATTACATATGGTACATGGGTAACAGGAAATAGACTGGTATGGCTAGAATGTAGAGAGTTTTCACATGACACATGAAGCATGACAAGTGAGTGAGGGATGAATAATGAACTGGAAAGAGATTTTGGAATCTGATTATTAATGGCTTTAGATACCAAACAGAGAAATGTATCTTTTATCCTAGAGGTAATAGAGAATCATTGTAGGTTTTTAATCAGGGGAGTAACACTGTCATATCAATACCTTAGTAATTTAACATTAGCATCTTTGTGGAGGATGATTAAAAAAAAAAGAGAGATTAGAGGCAGGAGGACCAACTAGGAGGCTACTGTAAAAGTTCTGTAGATGTGACAAAGTAGATAGTATACCTAAGTTTTTAGTAGTAGGGATGGAGCTGCACCCAGGCCTCCTTATGACTAATATTATGCTATCTATCTCAGAGCCTTATTTTCTTTACCTGTAATATCAGGAGCATATGGACTAGACAATCTTTGATCCCTTCTAGATCTCAAATCCTGTGTTTCTCAGTCAGACATTCTAGGTTAAAATTGCATGTCTTCTGCAACTATAGAGTAGCATGAAGTAAGCTAGCCCAAATAGAAAGTGAAACTATAAACCTATCTTCATTAACTATGTGCCCTAACCAACTTAGCTAACTGAACCTGTCTTCTTTCTTCCTTATATTACTTCATTACTATGTATAAAGCACTGTACTAGATGCTAGTGCAGATACAAAGTTCAGATAAGACATTGCACCTGACCTTGTGGATGTTCCATTATAGAAGAGAAGATGGTCTGGGCCCATGGTGAAGGTGAGAGAGGACAGGCTCTATGGGTATCCTTACCAGGGAGGAAGGACTCTGATATGTTGATTGACTCCATAGCATGGGCAAGAGGCTCACAGGATGAGCAGGCATGGATGGGTTGAGATCCATATTGCTGTAGGAAATGTCCAAAGTAATAACATCACAGATCCATTTCCATATTTGAACATATGAATAGCTCCCTGTAGGTGAGGTGTATTTTTGCCATATTGCTGTAAGATTTCTCTACATTGACATGGTTCTCTTCCAATATCAATTTTATCACCTTTATTAACCATAAAATTTCCCCTGATTATGACAAAACATATTCAGAAAGAAGTATAATGGAATCACAAATTGAAAGCAACCTCAGAGATCATGTGTGAATGAAAGAATGAATGAATGAATGACTAAAAAAAGTTCATTAAGTGCTTACTATGTACAAAGTATTTGGCTGAGCATTAGGGATACAAATAAAAAGACAGTTCCTCCTCTCAAGAAGCTTATATCCTAATAAGAGGAAACAACAAATAGGGAAGGTTTCATCTGCAAGTAAGAGAGAAAGACCGAGTGGACCTTAGAGTATAGCAGCAAAATATATGCTAATATACTTTCTTTAATGTCATTTCCATAGCTAAAATCATATCTATTTCTGATATTACAGGAAATCTAGGTGGTGCAATGGATATAGAGGAGTCCCTTGAGATGGAGATCTGTGAAATATATTAATTCAAATTCTGCCATGATGGATTTTCCTGGAGTCAGGATGACTCATCTTTCTGAGTTCAAAACTGGCCTCAGACACTTCCTAACTGTGTAAACCTGGGCAAATCACTTAACCCTGTTGACCTCAGTTTCCTCATCTGTAAAATGAGCTAGAGAAGGAAATGGTAAACCACTCCAGTATCTTTGCCAAGAGAATCCCAAATGGGTGTTTCACGAAGAGTCAGACACAAGTGAAAAATAATTGAACTTGACTTTCCTCACTTATTTTGGATTCCCATTTCCTGTTAATTGTTTTTCTATCCTTCTTAACCCAATTTTGCCATCCCCAGTATTATGTTACTTCTCTAGTTCTCCATTATTTTCTTAGGGGTCACCTAAAATCACAACACATCCATAGAGATCTTATTCAAAAGTTCCTTCATTACACTTGGATGTAGTTGTGAATTCCTGATTATTTGAACCAACGCAGGGTATTTAGGTATGCCTCTCCACTTCTATTTAGTATCAGTTTCTTGTTAACCATTTTTGTTCTTACATTTCCCAGTCTGAGGTTCATTCTATTGGTTAGCAGTTTTAAGTAGGCAGTTTTTACCTTTCTCTGATTTCAGCTTAAAGCTCCTTTTAATCAAGTTAGTAAATCTTCAGCTAAATTGATTTCAACCCTGGCTTAGAAAATGTCTATTTTCTTTTAAGATCTAGTCCAGAAATCCTAATCCAATTCTCTTAAGTAGCTGTTCCCCTCTCTTATGCACCTTTTTCTTCTGATACACTACCTTCGGTTTATAGCAGTAATGAGATACCCTACATGCCTCTAACATTTTCAATTTTTTTTGTTTTTGCCCAGAACGTCATAATCTGTAGCAATGTCCTAGATTTCTTCTGATGCTATTGTTTCCCCTCCTTCCATTTGAAACTTCAAGAGTAGGTATTGGTCATCATATCTGAAAAGTTTGAGTGGCTCTCTTTCCTATTCTGTATACACACTTCAGGAACACAGCAGAATTCTCAATTTTTCATGTCAGATCTACATATGGCTGCCTTGGTCCAACAGCAGGAAATTTAAAAGACATTAAGCCAAGAAGTGAACTCAATGCCAAATTTATCTTAAGAAACTTTGCAGAAACATTTATAAGATGCATATTAAGGCCAAGTTATCCACCAGGTTTGCTATTTTCCTCAGTAAATATAACAAATGTTATCCTTCCTCATTTGTCCTTTGGATTACCTCTGTGCTGCTCTCCTAATTACTTCGTGTCTGTCTTGTTCTGCTCTAGGCTTATACCTTCCCTCAACTAGGCCCAAGTTAGCCTTCTACTGTTTTAGATTCCCTTCTTAAAACTCAATTATGGTTTGATCTCATCATTCACCTTAGCCTTTGAGCTACTGTTATTTCATTATGTCTAGTCTTAGCCTATAAGCAGCTTATGCCAGAAGCTTTTCAATAAACCAAGAGCTAAGGGAGCAATAGTCCTTCCCTTTATTCTCTGCATTCCTTTCCTTATTCTCTTCCCTTCTTTTCCTCCCTCTTCCCTTTTCTCTTCTTCTACACCCATAACAATACCATAAAACTCTTTTATACAGATTATGACTACCCAGAGCCAATGAGTTAGAGATAATTTTCATATTCTCAATGTCCTAGTGAGGTCCCTGAAATTCCTGCTGTTTTGGGGCAAAGCCATATTTTCTCTGAGAGCTAAGTCACAGTGGCCATAGTCTTGGCTAAATACTCATAGTTACTAGGGCAAAGCTTTTGACAGGGATGTTTACTCTGCTAAATTCTTAGGGACCACCAAATGAGCATCTCCCTAGAAAGTCCTGAGATTGGATATGGAATTTTTTGAAATTTGATATCTTAGATTTCTTAATGGAGTCACTGAGATGGAGAACCATGGGATATATAAACCCAAATTCCACTGTAATGGATTTTCTGAAGCAGTACAATTTTGAGAGGTGATTTTATTTTTGTTCTAATGACACTCAATATGTTCAGAATTACATTTCTGGTCTGTGTCGATGTCAAAATATTGCAAGATTTCGAAGGGGAAAAAATACTCCAAACAAAGAAGAGGAAAGGAGGGAGGTATCTCATATGCATATACATATATGTATGTGGATATATAAGTGTACATACACATAAATATATATTTATGTGATTAAGTATATTTTATATGAGTGTATATATATATATATGCATGTATATATGCATATATATGTGTATATATGCAGATATCTAGATATCTAGATATACACACCTCTTCCTTTTCTTCTGAACTTGGAATAAAAATGGTTAAATGAAGAATAATTCTTTGGCTAGCTGCCCTTCCAATTCCATCAAGAAAACTTTATACTTCATTTAGGGATAACCAGGTGTAGACCAATCTTTGTACTTAATTTACACATTAACACTTGGCTATTTGTTCATCTATTTCTAACTTTCTGTAGTTATTATATCAACTGGGCTAGGTGGAAAGGGAGATAGAAACCAATGCCTTCCTACTGCACTCTTCTCTAGTCTCCCCAAGTAAAACATTTCCTGTCTCCAGAAAAACAACTGGGTTGCTTTCTGGCACATTCACCCATATATCCTATTCTGGATAAATATCTAGTGATTTGTGGGGGTTCAAGAATTTTCCTTTTGAGTTCCTTCCCTAGGATCTTAGCACAGTTTCTAAACTATCTAGAAATTAAAATTCTTCTATGAAGGGACAAACATGCCTAATATCCAATTGGCCTTGAGATTATATTAATTCCCAAATACATAGTTATGTAATTTACCAAATAGTTATAATTTTACAAAATTCTAATATAGTGCTTACAGAGTTCTACCTTAACTTGAAGAAAATTAATGAAAGAAAAAAGAAAAGAGAAATTCAGTTTTGCCCTCTCAGAGTGAAAGCCTGTTTCCAATGGAATTCCCTAAAATGATAGGGGATATGAGCTTATTTAGAAGTCACCCCCTCACCATTAGGTGCAAACCAAAACTATCTTGGGTGAAAATGTTTTGGGGTCCTTGCAACACATAAGACATTGTAACTGGAAGTATGGGCAAAATTTGTAGGGACATTTAGGAAATTTTTGTCCATACTTTTTATTAGAAAGCCCTATGTTTTACAGGGACTCAAAGAAATTTTCACCCAATGGATACAATAACATTATTATTTAAGTATTCAACTATATAGAAGTTATCTCAAAGAAGTTGGTCGCACAAGGGAAACACTGTAAAACTGAATGTCTAATTAGAGTCTAAAACTGAAAAAAACCTACCCCACCCACTAGGTTTTTTTCTCCCAATAGATCCCTGAAATACTGGGACATCCAAGAAGAGTCCTAGAAGGCAATTCACTCTAGTGAGCCTCTGATATCCTGTAAAACATGCAAATAAAGCCTAGAAAAAGTCCCCCACTCTAAACACTTGGGCTTCAAAAATAGGATTGCAAGTGGGCTGGGTATTCTTATAGATTCTAGGAAATAACAAGTTTAGTTGTGTGTTTTTTTAAAGAACAATGGCATAGCCAGTTTTTAGCCAGTGGCTCTTCCAATTTCCTCAGAGAAGCTTCTTCACCCTTTGTAAAGGGAGATGAGACTAGACATGCTTCTGTACTTAATTTATACATTGATATCTTACCTCAGTTATCTATCTCTTCCTTTTCATGAGGATTTATACATTGATATCTTACTTGTGCTGTCTATCCCTTACTTTCTGTCATGATTCCCTTCCCCATTACATACATATATGTATGTATATATGTGTGTGTTTACATATAAATAAATATGTGTGTATATAGAGAGAGACATATTCACACTTACATACACACTTACTTATGCATATGTTTTCTCCCTCTACAATGTGTAAGATTCTTAAGGGAAGACATTGTTTCACTTTTGTCCTTGTATCCCTAGTGCCTAGCACATAGGGACTGATTCTTTCTTCAAGAGGAGTACAATTTCTATCACATTAAGCTGCCTCTATACCCTTTTTCATATCATCATGTACTTTCCTTACAGAGATCGACTAGGATGTTGGCATGGACCAGGGCAAGCCTTTGTCATACAGTATTATTTGTTGCATAGAATGTGCTTTAACAGAGCAGTTACCATGGGTTATCTAAAGAAATATGAAAATTACTTCAGTCTCCAGGATCCTCCATTGTGATACTCTAGGTTGTAATGCCTCTTTTAGGCAGGGTGACTTAGACCCAAGCTTATGTGATGGTCCCAAAGCCTACAGCTACATTGCAGCATTATAGACTAAGAGTTATCTGGGTTAACATAGTCCCTATTTTTTAGCCACTAGGCATTACTTATGTTGCTTATTTATTTATATTTGGTCCAGTGATGCTGACAGCAAAGGGAGTTATTACCCCCAAAAGACTGAAATTAGACTCAAATTATTTGGAAGAAATAAGAAGAAATTATTACTTGTGAAGTGCCCCATAGGCCTCATTTAATAACAGATCTTGTGAAATATTGGAGGAATGAAAGTGGCACATTATTATGGCTGACCTTAGGAGCAGGCAGAGTGAGTGGTAATGAAAGGATTATGTTAGGAAAGGCCTACTTTCTCCTACTATTAATAATAACACTTATTATGACTAACATCTAAATAGCAATTTTTGTTGTTGTTCAGTCATGTCCAACTCTTCATGACGCCATATTGGTTTTCTTGGCAAAGGTACTGGAGTGGTTTACCATTTCCTTCCCCAGATCATTGTACAGAGGAGGAACCTGAGGCCAAAGGGTTAAGTAACTTGCCTAGGGTCACAGAGCTAATAAGTGTCTGAGGCCCAATTTGAACTCAGGAAGATGAGTCCTCCTGACTCCAGGCCAAGCACTGTATCCACTGTGCCTCCTAGCACATAAAGGCTTACAAAATGCTGTACAGATATTCACTTTTTATCCTAACGGTAACCTTGGGAGTAGATGTTATTATTATTTTCATTTTACACGTATGGATACTGAGACATTAAGTAATTTGTCCAGGGTCACACAGCTAGTGTCTGAGGCCAGAATTGAACTTGGGACATCCTGACTCCAAGTTCAGAGCTCTATGCCTTTCAATATGGAACTACCTATTGTCCCAATCTTCTTGCTCGGCCAGAAATCCCTGCCATTAATTATTTCTTTGGGTTATAAAGTGAAGGATAGTTTTAAAACTAAAAAAAATAGTTCTCTGGAGATTAACCATGTATAACAATATTTAGTTGGCAATAGCTCTACTCAAATTATTTTATCACTAGTTTGACAGAAGGCAGGGATCAGAGATCCTTGCATGAAAGGTAAGTAATTTTTTTTTTTTGCAGGGCAACTGGGGTTAAGTGACTTGCCCAGGGTCACGCAGCTAGTAAGTGTCAAGTGTCTGAGGCTGGATTTGAACTCAGGTCCTCCTGAATCCAGGGCTGGTGCTTTATTCACTGCACCACCTAGCTGCCCCCAAGGTAGGTAAATTTTGGTTGGGAAAGCAGAGTTTAGAGGGACCCTATGACTGTAGTAACTATGTGATCCAATGGGTAGAATCTAGAGTGTGGAGGCAGGAAGATTCATCTTCCTGAGTTCAAATCTGGTCTCAGACACTTACTAGCTATGTGACCTTGATTAAGTCACTTAACCCCATTTGCCTCAGTTCCTTATCTATAAAATGAACTTGAAAAGGAAATGGCAAACCATTCCAGTGCCTTTGTAAAGAAAACCCCATATGGGATCACAGAGAGTCAAACACAACTGAAAACAATGGGACAACAGCAACAACAACCTGTAGAAAGTGTCCAGCAGAGGAGTAACATGAGTAAATGGGATATCTGATAGAAATAATAAAGTGCAGAAAGAGAACAGGGAGGCAGAAGGAGCAATGGAGGTGGCCAACTGCACAGCTCTGCCATGGGTGGGCCCTATTTAGAAGTAGGACTTTTCTCCTTACTTTCACTAGAAACACATTAAATATCTACCTACATTGGTGCCCTACATTCATATTTTTAAATTTTCAAAATCTCGGAAACATTTCCTTCTGAGAGTCCTGGAGATATAGGAAATCACATGGTAAAAATTTTAATATATGCTATGAAAAGAACATATTTCTAAATATGTGATTTGACTATGTATAATGCTTTTTATTCCTCTAAGCAGGTGGGTATATGTAACCTTTGACCTGAAGTAATAGCATGATCTGGGAAGAACAAATAGCAAATGTATTCATTTGTTTGTGTTGCAAATCTAATTCTTTGTTGGTTTTTCAACAAAGCTCTTGGTCTCTATGTCCTTTTTTAACCCTAAAGTTCTATGGTCCTTGCTTCTGCCTTCTTTAAAAGAGTCAGTGCCTATCGACACATGACAGTATTTGAACTTTTATAAGTATTCATCCAACATTCATTCAACAACCATTTTATTAAGGGCTACTATATCCCTGTGTAAATGTCATTTCTATAATAGATTCAGCCACACCTAATAGCCTGTCTTTCCCATTATTAAATCACCAGCTGAGGACCTATATTCATCTCTGAAAAGCAATATGCAAACATGGAGAAGATCTGAGAAAGGTACATATTCCCTTTATGCAAAGAAAAGCTGCTTATCTGTTTGGAAAACGGCCATCATACTGAATTTGTGCTATCTCCGTCATTTCCATAGCAACAAACTCTGATGTAACAAACAGGAATGAGTTGCAGAAATAAAAAATAGCTCAGAGAAATGGTAATGGGAATTCAGAAAGTTACTGGCAAAGTAAGTAAATTGCCTTTGTATAAATGTTCCCTTTTTCACCTTTGTCAACAAGAAATCCCTTTTTGAAACTTGCTCATTATTATAGCTCTTAGGTTTAAAACATCTACCTGGGCTTTTGTTCTCCTTAGAAGTTAGTCATTGGGGCAGCTAGGTGGCGCAGTGGATAGAGCACCAGCCCTGGAGTCAGGAGTACCTGAGTTCAAATCCGGCCTCAGACACTTAACACTTACTAGCTGTGTGACCCTGGGCAAGTCACTTAACCCCAATTGCCTCACCAAAAAAAAAAAAAAAAAAAGAAGTTAGTCATTGCAGGGAGAAGAATTAAAAAAAAAAAGACACCACAGGGTTCTTATAATTCATCACCACTTAATGATGCATGTGGACCGTACCCAGTTATGCTTCTGTTGTCAGATGTGCAACTTGGAATCCTCGACATGTTTGGGTCTTTGAATAGAAGGGAAAGAAGCTGAGGAGAAGCCACTATTCACTAGTCACTTAAAATATACATACATGCACACATACAGACATAATACATATATATGTGTACACACATACATATATTTTAATGTACACACATACATAAGACGTGCATGTGCACACACATGCGTATACACACATACATATATGCATATATATTCTTATGTACATACACGTATATGTATATATGAAAATAGCCTGTCTCCTGATACTCCAGAAGATGAATTCAATAGGGCTGAGCACATTTGTTTATGCAGGCCCTTCCCACAGTGCTTAAGCTTCCAAGATGTAGATCCTTGCAGGGAATAACATGGCAAGCACTTTTTCATAACAAATTATAGAATCTCAGAGCTAGAAGTAACTTTAGACACATTGTTTGTTTTTAATTTCAACTCAATGCATATCCAAATAGGTCATCCAACCCCTGCTTGAGAACTTCTAATAATGAAGAATTCACCACCTCCCAATGCTATTTTTCTATACCTTAAATTAAAAAGAATTTCCCCCCATATATTGAGAGGAAATCTGATGCTCTGCCACTTCTATCCATGTCTTTTAGTTTTAGCTCTGCAGCCAAGAAAAACAACTCAAACCCATTGCAGGGAGGGGGTGGGATGGCAACAGTTCAAATACTTGATGTTGGTCATGAAATCTATATAATCTTCTGAAGCACAGGTCTGATCATATCATTCCTCTGCTGGAATAGTTTTAGTGAGTTTTCATTCATTGCCTCGAGGAAAATTTCCTCAGCTTGACATTTAATGCCTAGACACAACCAGTTTCTAGTCTCTCCAGGCTTATTTCCTATTGCCTTTTCAAGAACCCTGTGGTCCAGCCAAAATGGTTGACTTTTCTGATTCAACATCCTTTTTCCTACTTGTGTCTTTGTATGGTCTACTCACTATACCTGTAATGCATCTCCTCTTCAATTCTTTCTTTCCTTCCTTTGAGCTCAGGTCAAATACCGCCACCTATGGGAGGTCTTTTTCTGAGGTTCCAAGGCATTAATACTCACTCACTCCTCAAATTAGCTTATATTTACTTGTCTTTTTACATGATAGGAAGATGTATGGGGTCCTTCAGGTCAAGGTTTTTCCATTTCTTTCTCTGTATCCCTTATGCCTATTGCTTAGTAGACACCAAAGGCTTGTTGAATTGTATTGAATCACTTACTACTGACATGATCTTACCAAGGCAGAATGACTATGTTTTTCATGTTGAACACTAGACTTTTATTTATGTAGCCTGAGACTGAATTAGACCTTTTTTTTTGACTACTGCTTCAGACTGCCGACTCATATTGAATTTGTAGTTCAATAAAACGCTTAGGTCTTTTTTCAAACATACTGTTATCTAACCAAGTCTTCTCTTTCTTGTGCACATAGAGTTCATTTTTGGAGACCAAATTTAGGCTCAAATGAGTTAACATACAGAAAGTACTTTGTAAACCCTAAAATTCTATATAAATGCTGCTGCTGCTACTACCACTACTACTACTACTATCACCACCACCACCACCACAACTACTGCTGTTATTAAAATGCTTCATTTATATTATTAAATTCATACTATTAGATTTGGTCCAATGTTCTGCAAGTTGAGATTTTGGGGAATCTGATTCTGTCATCTGAAATATTATCTATATAACTCTTAATTTCCTGCTATATAAATATTTGATAAGCATGCTATTTATGTCTCCATCCAAGTCTTTGATAAAAAGTTGAATGGTCCAACATACTTCTCTCATGGTTGATGATTCGTTTGTATCACTACTCTAGCTGAGTCTGTCAAGGACTGTCAGTAAATAGGGGGATAGACTTCAAAGTTAGAGCAAATTTCAAAGACCTTCTACTAAATCATGGAAGTGTTGCAATCTTTATCTGTGGAAGGTCTATCCTCTCCAATGAAACCACAAATTATAAATATATTGACAAAGGAAAATCACTTCATTTTTTATGCCTCATTCTCTTCAGCTGCAAAATCAGAGTGTGACCCAGATGACTTTTAAGGTTGCTATGAGCTCTAACATTCCATGACTGAAGATTTTGGAAGAGTTTTTTAGAAAGTCCTTTTGGGTTGAAGTGAAGTATATCATCTGATTTCTTTTTTTGTATGCTGAACTATAAACTACATGCATTGATTATTTCCAATTAATCCCATATATATCTTGTTTGTATGTAGTTGTTAGCATATTGTCTTCTCAATTAGATTTTGGATTCCTTGAAAGCAAGGACTGTTTCCCTCCTTTCTTTGTATCCATAAGGCTTAGCCCAGTGCCTGGAACAAATTAGGTGCTTAATAAATGTTTATTGACTGTTGACTGACTACCATCTAACTTATCCTAAAAATCAGCAAAAATGTAGAGACAGAGTATGGTACAGTGGAAAATGCTGGACTGTATTTGGTGTCAAATCCTTGCTCTACTACATAATACTTGTGTAAACTTGGATACATTATTTAAATTCTCTGGACATTAGTTCTTGATTTTTTAAATAAGGGTGTTGGACTAGATAGACTCTAAGTTTCCTTCCACATTTAAATTAATGTTCTACAGTTGCTCCTTATTATCTTCAGGATCAAATATAAGATTCTGTTTGGCATTCAAAGCTCTTCACAACCTGACTCCTTCCTATAGTTCCATTCTTCTTAAGTTCATTTCCCTCTGAATACTTTATGATCCAGCTATACCAGCCTATTTGCTATATCTTGCACAGAACCCAAATCTGTATACTTTTCCTTCTTTCCTTCCTTCCTTCCTGCCCTTCCTCTCCCTCCTCTCTCCCCCTCCTCTCTCCCCCTCCTCTCCTCTGTTCCTCTTATTCTCCCTCCCTGTCTATCTCTCCCTTCCTTCCTTCCCTCCCTCCCACTGCTCCCTTCCTTTCATCCATCCTTCTTTGACTCCCTTTTCCCTCCTTTCCTTCTTTCCTTCCTTCCCTCTTTCCCTTCCTCCCTCTCTCCCTCCCTTCCTTCAAGAATAAGATTGGATTGGATTGTCCAGTTTTTGTACTTGACAATGTTCCTTATTCTGGTTTGATTTCCTTTGCTATAGCACAGGGAATAGAAGGACAAGATTACATTTCAAATTGTTCATTGATGTCTTGAGCACTGGAGCTCTCCCCAACCACTTCCCAGTGGAGAGAAGAGAGGCATACAACGAAATTAGGCTTAAAAATAACCCCATCATTCTCAGTCTACTTTAATGCCATTATTTCTTAATTCACAGGGAAAAAGTAAACTGAACACTCTCTTGAATGGAATTGATTCTTAACCTGTGGCAAATATTACAAGGAACACTTCCTTGTAAACAAGTGCCCCCCCATTCTGATATAAAGTTTTGCATGCTAATGTGCATTTGTTAGTGACATAAGATAAGACATCCTCATGGCCTATTCATAAAATTTTTCCATTATCGCTTGCCCACCCCATCACTAGGCTGGCCATTCAAGCTGGCATTGGGAAATCATTTTCTTCCATTTCCCCTGTAGTAACTAGACAATTTTTCAGCCCCTAGAAAGATCAAATTGGCCCTTCTGTGCATCACAGAAGCAGTGATGAGAATATTAATTGTGCCTCCTTTCCTTTCTCCCTTGTGGGCTCATAGTACACAGAACAGGCTGAGGATGGCACATTCCTGTTTCTATGCACACAGAGAATTATGCTGTTCACATGCTTGTCTCTGAGATACGGGAGCTTTGCTTCCCTCTCCCCCACTATCATGCCTCAGTCTTTCTCTAGGGGAGTTGGAGACTATGGAAATATGCTTGCTGTCCTTCCCAATAATTGCCTTGAAATGTAATTTCATTCTCTGGGTTTGAGTCATGACGAGGGATTTAGGCGATGCATTCAGAGTCAGTAGTGTGATGTTTTATAAGGCAACCATGAGGAAGATGTAGGAACATTGGCCTTCCCTTATTCCTGGGCAATGTGAGCAAGAAGGAAAGTGATATAGAAGTTATAGCCTGGGAGAGAAATCTTGTTTTGTTGGCTAGAGGATAGAGGAAAGAATGGCAGGAGTAAAGATGTACCCCTGCATTTTGAGACAGGTTCCATCATGGAAGACCTGCAATGCAGTCAGTCCCTCAAAAAGTGGGAGGCTGAGTAACCTCTTTCAGTAGTGTATGTACTTATTTTTCCATTTTATTGGGGGCATAATATCTATCTATCTATCTACTATCTATCTACTATCTATCTACTATCTATCTACTATCTATCTATCTATCTATCTATCTATCTATCTATCTATCTATCTATCTATCTATCTATCTATCTATCTATCATCTATCTATCTATCTATCTATGTAGCTAGCTAGCTGTATTTGTCTGTCTGTCTTTCTATCATCTATCTATCTAGACAAACACACATGAGAAACATGAATATGTATAATGGAATATATATATGTATCTCACATATGCACACATGCATACATACATACACACATGAATACACACATCCAATCGCCATAAGTAAACATTATGGTCAATTTCTCCTTCACAGACTTCATGCAAACAGAAATCTTGAAAGTCAAGAGGTAGTGAAGTGATTTCATTTCTAAGTAAGATTCCCAAGTAAAAGCCTGACCCTGAATTCTTGGGACAATTTGACTTTGCAGAAGTTTGGAAGTAAAAACTTAGTGGGGTTTTTTTGGGGGGTGTAGTTAATTATTTCTTATTTTTAAGCACCTACTATGTACCAGGACTGTACTAAATACTGGGCATACAAAGAAAGGCAAAAGACAGTCTGTGCTCTCAAGTTCACAGTATAATAGGAGAGATGACATGATAATATATGCCAGCAAGATGTATATAGGATTCACTGGAGAATGCTAACCATTAAGGAATGAGTTCAGGCAGATTACCATCCCTAGGGATCCAGGTAGGCCAAGTGTCAAGGGGGAAGATGTTGCAGTTGAGTGAGGAGTGGAGAGTGAGCAGGATGAAGGCTGAGCCTTCTCCTGCTATGGAGATTCTAGGTAGGGTTCATGGATCTTTTAGCCTCCAGAGTGGAGTCATCTGAGGCTGGTAGGTGGCCTGAGCATAGGTGGGTTCCAAACAATGACTCAGCAATCACTGAGTAGAGTAGCCTGAAGGGTGAAGTGGTAGAGCCTGGTGCCCTGAAGATATTAAGAGAACTTGAGGCAAGATCTCCATGTTAGCAGGTTGTTTTTTTGAGAATTCATGGAAAGATGGGATGAGAATCTCAGGTAATCAGATGTGGAATGATTGCAATCCCATTGACCTTTTGTCTGAACTATGCAGCAATGGCATCACTGTGTGTGTGTGTGTGTGTGTGTGTGTGTGTGTGTGTGTGTGTGTGTATTTTCTTTCAACATACACTTGACTCTCATTAAAAACTTTTCCTGTGTGTGGGTCTCTTATACTTAAAAATAAATCTTAAGTCTCACAAACTAAAAAAAGGTTTTGTTTGTTGGCAGAATGGGTTCAGAAGGGAATTTAGAGCTGATCTAATTCAACCCCCTTTAATAGATTATGCAAGTTAGTGTGATTTATATAGATGTAAGGAGGCTGGGTAGGGGAAAGAGCCAACCTATGCTATTTTACCACCACTTTCAATTGTAAGGAAGAGGGAAGGTCTCTTCTTTTTTTTTCTCCAATGGAAGAGGGGTAGCAACTAAGGTCTATCATGTCATAAGAAAATGCAAAGTCTTTGCAACTATGTGGCCTGAAATGGAAAGGGCAGATCTGAGTATGCTGTATGGAGGATGTGCTACACTCATATCAAGGAAGGCCTTATGAAAAGGTAGAGTAGATGAGGAGACAAGACCCCCTACAAACCATCTCCTTTCCAGCATGTCCAAGCAACTGAGGTCTTTGGCATTGATCACTGTTTCAGGGCACAAGAAGGCAGATGTTTCCCTGTTACCTGGCTGGGAAAACCCATTAACTTGCTATTAGCAATTAGCACCTAAGCTCAAAGTAGTTGATCAGTTTCCTAGCAGAAGTACTGAAGGAATAAAACAAATGACCTGCTACTTTTGAAGCAAGGAGAATAGATGGAAGCCCTGCCAGTGTGGGGGTACTACCCTGAACGCTTCACAAATTTGCATTTCATCCTTGCGTAGAGGCCATGATCATCTCTGTATCATTCCAATTCTAGCATATGTACTGCCAGAGCAAGCCCTGACTTTTGTCCTGCTACTGTACTTCAGCAACTCAAGAAAAGAAGGTGAGGCTGGTGACTTTGTAGAACTCTTCCTCATTTACATCCAATTCAGGTCAAGACACCACCCCATGATATCATTGGTCCTCTTTGAGACAAAGGACAAACAACAGGTGCCCTGAACTTGATGGGGATACTCTGACCACCCAGAGGTAAACATGAGGACCCCAGGAGACTGGGAGAGCAAAGTTGCTAAAAGGCAAAGGGTTGTTCACTGGTACAGCAGTGGAAGGATGCTGAAGAAAAACTTCCATAACTCACAATTTGGTCTGGGATCTGGCCTGCTAAAGGAACGAAGAGAAGTTTCCATTTGAACTAGCTTGGACATGACTACTTTGTTTTTAAATAGAGGCATGATGTGTCATTTGTTGGTAGACATCCTGTGGTTTAGCTTAAGGGAGGCTGTAAGAGCATACAAGAAAAGTAGCCTGGGCTCACCTATGCAATGCTCATCAGGAAATTCCTCTCTATGACCTTACAGCTGAGAGCAGCATATAGCTCCCTGCATCCTGCTGCCCAGTGTAAGCTGTCCTTCATCACTTTCACACCAAGGGTTGGCATAACAATAACAGCTGGATCACAGCTGAAAGCAATGGTGAGTATCAATGGACAGTGTTTATATCCCAAGGTGTCCATTGCCATAATATCAGGGCATTTGGAGACATGTTGTATTTTCTCTCCCTTTGGATTTATGGACTCATAGCATTTTAGAAATGGTAAGCTGTCTAAAAACCACACATTTTCCCTTGTATTATCTCAGTGGGTTTTGTTGTTATTCAGCTGTTTCAGTCACGTCCAACTCTTTATAACCCCATTTAGGATTTTCTTGACAAAAATACTGGAGTGGTTTGCCATTTCCTTCTTTAGCTCATTTTATAGATGAGGAACTGAGGCAAACAGGGTTAAGTGACTTGTCCTGGGTCACACAGTTAGTAAGGGTCTGAGGCTAGATTCGAACTCACAAAAATGAGTCTTCTTGACTCCAGGCCTTCCATTCTATCCACTGTGCCACCTAACTGCTCTATCTCAGTGAATAATAGTTACTAAAATCTTGGGTACCCATGACGATGGTGAAGGTGAGAATTCTTTTCTTCCCTGTTATGAAGAGCTAAAGTAATAACGTCTAATTTCTATTGCACTGATGGAGAATGATGGCAGAGGTCCACTTGAGTAAATTTACAAATAACAGACATCTCTTTAAATGGCAGTTGAATTGTTTTCATTTATTAGTTCATTCATTCACTCATTCACCAAACATTTGTTAAACACTTTCCACACTTAAGTGTTGTTGGGAACACAAGGATGAACAAGTTAACAGAAACTGTCCTCAAGGAACTCACAGTACGTCATAGTAACATCACAAACAATATCCTTAATGGTTTCCACAGAACATGATATTAAGTGAATAAGTCACAGAAGGCAGATAGATTCATAGAAATGGCACATAGTGGAATGAAGATAGTGGGCTGGGAACTTCTTAGCCAGTGAGATGGAGAGCAGGGGCTGAGTTGGTCATAGTCAGTAGGTTTTGCAAAGTAATGCTGGGGTCTGGTCAAACAGACCGGCTGTTATTTTAGCAATATTATTGTGGAAGTATTCCTCAACATTCCCCTTCCTCCTCTGATGCAGCTAGGGGATGCAGTGGATAGAGTCTTGGGCCTGGAGTCAGGAAGATCTGAGTTCAAATGTGCCTTTAGACACTTAGTAGCTTTGTTAACCTGGGTCAACTGTAGAATGGGGATAACAATGGCATCTAATTTCCAGGGCTGTTGTGAAGACCAAATGAGATAATATTTATAAAGTGCTTAGGCACAGTGCCTGGCACATAGTAAGTGCTTATTAAATGTTTATTTCCTTCCCTTCCTTATTAGAGTATTTTGAACAAAACCATATTTTCATCACAATTCAGGATACTTTTTATGAACCTTAAGTATTGTATTATGCTGTAGTAGAATGATAATTTCTATATGTATTTAGAACTATTAGTTCCTGTATAGGTGGAATAGTGGAGAGAATGCTGTCTGTCAGTAATACCTGTATTCAAATCCCACCTCTAATGCTTCAAAGTGTCATAGTGAACTCTCTGAACTTCAGTTTCTTTTTCTGCATTGATAGTCTTACTCATAGTACTTTAAGAGTTCTTATAAGGCTCAAATAAGATAATGGATGTAAAGTGTTTTGGCAAATTTAAGCTGGATATAAATGTTGGTTATTATTAAATGCCCCAGACTTGAGGAGTATATATGGTCTACTACTTTTTTTTTTCAGTTCTTCTTGTCATCTGGCTCTTCTTTTTATTACAAATCTGTATTTCTCTATCAGCTCCCCCACCCACTGTTGTATGTTATTTTTAATTGGCTGATAACCAATCTTGCTAAATCAGTAACATTATTTTACAACCATTATAAGCCAACAGGTTCCTGATAAAGACAGAGGATACTTCTGAGCAATAAAGTGCTTGCTTGGACTTTGTGACAGCTATTTCGCTCTCCTTATTCAGAAGTCATTTTCACTTATATCTGGGTTTTTAACAGTGCATCTTTGGTTGTGATATCTAGATATTTAACTGTTGTATACAGAGTAATGTTGACTTTTCTGTCTTTGGTTTCTTAAAGCCTCTCATTAGCATTACATAATCATTGGGCTATTGAGTTCAGTTGGTTATTGTGTTGTATTAATGACAACAAAGCTGTGCGTTCCATTTCTTTGTAGGCCACTTAGCTTCTCATTATTTATTTTTAATCCATTCCAGTTATCTTTGGTCCCATGCTTCTGGTGACAAGGTGGGTACTGAGCAAGGGAGTATGTATGGATCAGTGTGAATCCCTCACATCGATCATACAATTTACCATATATGTCTAACAGAAAAAATGTCTTAACAGCACATTACATTGTTCTAAAGAGAGGCAGTTGGATAGCATTCTGGACTTGGAATCAGGAAGGCCTTTATGCCATTTTTTTTCTGATACTTTCCCTTGGGTACCTATAGGTAAATAAATCCCTTAAGGTCTCTGAATTTCAGTCAACTTTTAATTTTTAAAAAAATTTTTCATTGCTCCAAAATGTTTGTTGATTTTTAAAAGCACATTAACAAAGAAATAAGTTAAAGCTGTTATTGGACTGGTGTCAATGTTAACAAAAAGGGCAATGATAACAAATAAATGACATTTACAATGCTCAGTCAACTTTTTAATAACAACAAATTATAGGGGGGTTAACAATTTTAACATTACTATTCTTGAATTTCTCTTGGATTTCTAGTAGATGAAACCATTCGTTTCAGAGCAGATGTGGCTTCCTCACTATTATTCTGCCCTCTGAAGGAGACTCTGGAAAGAGTCCCCTTGTTGAATCACCAAAGAAACAGCCTGAGGGAATTGCACAAAGTGTCTAGGGGATAGGTGAAAGTTGGAAATAGAGCTGAGGCCTTAAAACTTCAGAGCATCCTTCTTCCTGTAAATCAGTGTTTTTAGACTGATTCTTGCAGGAACCTACAGTTCCCAAAGGTCTTTCCAAATTAGATAAGGCAAGTTTCATTTAATTAGAAAATCACTCCATTATCTCTAGGTCCTGCCCTGCGTAACATTAATGTTTAGGCTTTCTGGGGACAAAAAATAATGCCAAAGTACTGTATAACCTCCAATGTTGCAAACTGCTGATGGAAGCTAACATCTCATTTCCTTTACTTGAGTTAGTTTATGAAGTCTGAGATGTAAAGAAATAACTGATTCAGATTTTATTAGAAAGTAATAAGGTTTGAAAAGTGCTCTATGTAGATTATTTCATTTTAATCTTTTAGATGTTGTACAGCACATAATAGAGGGGTTTTTTGTTTTGTTTTGCGGGACAATGGTGTTTAACTGACTTGCCAGGGTCACACAGCTAGTACGTGTCAAGTGTCTGAGGCAGGATTTGAACTCAGGTCATCCTGAATCCGGGGCCAGTGCTTTATCCACTGTGCCACCTAGCTGCCCCCATAATAGACATTTAATAAATGTTTGTTGATTAATTGTGACAGGTGTTTTATACAAGTACTGTTATTATAATCTTAGTAATGTGGAAGGTGATATTCAAAAAAAATGTCCCTTGTCTTCAAATTAGGGGCAGAGTGAAGATCTGAAGCCAGGTCTCTCCCAAGCTCAATTCTATCACTCCTTTCACTATGCCAAATGGCATTTCCTTTTATTTTAATCAGGGATCTCACTGTCATAGGTACTCCTTCTGAGGGTGCAGATTTGCAGTCTGGGTGAACTTGCCCATCTTGTGTGGCCCCTGTTTATGTCATCTCATAAAACCGCCACAGGGGATCCATGCAATGCACTTCCTCCAGTTCAGGGGTCTCTAACCTTAAGTTTATGAATTTAAAAGTATCATAAACTACATTTTGTATTTATGTGTACTCTTACATATTATATTTTATATATTTAATTATTTTAAAAATATTTCTGCACTGAAAAACATTATTCTGAGGAGTCCCTAAGCTTTGCAAGACTGTCAAAGGCATCTTTGACACCAAAAAAGGTGACTCTCCTGCTGCAGATCTCTTGACATTACATTGATATGAACAGAGCATATTCAAGCTAGCAGCTATCTCATGATCTCACTATGTAACTACTGACCCATCTTTTTTTTTTTTCCCTTGGCCCTACACTTTTCTGATGACTCCATTTATGGCATACTTTCTGGGCAATTTCTCATTGGTAACATGCATATTTCTATGGTCCTTTGAGTGATCTTCAACATCAATTCTTTGGAGGTTCTGGTATTCCAAGACTGGAAGCTATACAACATTAGTAGAAGTATGTATGTGTGTGTGTGTGTGTGTGTGTGTGTGTGTGTATTTGTGTGTTTTTTCCAGAAAGAAGTTTGTTCCACCTTTAAACATTTACTTCCTTCTTCTTCTTTTATTTTAGAGATAATCAGTTAAGTGATGTGATGTTTAAAATCTAATGTGGGTCCTAACCTGCCCCCCCTCCCCAGATTTTGGGGGGAAACTGGTTAAGATTATTGATAAATGGGAAGCTAGATGGTACAGTGGATAGAGCACCAGCCCTGGATTCAGAAGGACCTGAGTTCAAATCCGACCTCAGACACTTAACACTTACTAGCTGTGTGACCCTGGGCAAGTCACTTAACCCCAACTGCCTCACCAAAAAAAAAAAAAAAAAAGGATTACTGATCAATTCAGCAAGAGTTTAGGCTTTTAAGGATTTATTAAAGAGTAAAGACAACACATGGGATCCCATAATGCCAGAAAAGTCTATTTACTTTCTATCTACTTTCCTCTCTTTTTCTCTGTCTGCCTTTTCTCTGTCTCCCACCAAGCTAAAGTCCCAAAGAAAAATTTTTCTCAGTCTCCTGATAGGAGTCATTTCCTGAACAAAAAGAGAAAGCTCACAAGAGCCAGCCTCAGCTTCCTACTTCCTGTCTCCCTCCCCAAAAGGGGAGGTCCTTCAAACTGATTGTTTGAGAGTGGTCTCTTGTTGATGGCATAGTTGACAGCCTTTCAGAACAACACCCTACTCAGGGTTGGCCACGTGTGGTCTCTATTTAATCAATCTTAATTAGGTTCTCAGTCAGTTTCTCATTCTCACCCAATTCAATCAATTTCAAATCAATCTTCAGGTGGGGCCCCTGGGCATCTGCCAAATTCCATTATTTTATCACAGTGACTTGCCCAGGGTCACATAGATTGTGTCTTATCTGGATTTGAACTCAGGTCCTCCTGACCCAAGGGTCTTTGCTCTATTCAATGTGGCACCTACCTACCCCTCCTTTAAACTTTATCAGAGAGAAAAAAGAGATAACTTTGCATATTATTCGTACAATGCTTCCCTTTCCTGATTTAAAGGACTTATCTCCATGAGCTCAGTTTTTATCTGATAGCTATGTCAGTTACATCCAGTTGTTATGATTCTTGCACTGGGACTGTGCCACTAAAAGATTTACCATCAGCTTTATTATTATGGGTCTTGACTAACCAACAAATTAATCAACAGGTATTTGTTAAGTACCTACTACATTCCAGGCACTCTGTTATATGTTCAGGGTATGAATACAAAGAGTCAAAAAAATCCTTACTTTCAATGAGTTTATATTCTAATGGAGGAGACCAGTATATATAAAAATAGATCTGTATATATATATATATATGTATATATATATATATATGCTTCATAAATATGAAGTTAATAAATTTTACATATGCAAAGTAATTTGGGAGAGAGGGTACTAGCAATTTGGGTGATCAGAAAAGACTTTATGTAAAAAGATGGTACCTGACCTGAATCTTAAAGGAAGAGAAGGACTCTATGAAGCAGAGTTAGGAAGGGAGGGAATTCTGGGTATGAGACCAGGTTGTATAGGGCTTTAAAACCTGAAAAGTAAATTATATTTCATCTTAGAGGAAAGAGAAAACCATTAGAGGTTGTTGAGTAGGGAAGCCAAGTTGTTGGATATGCACTTTGGCAAGGAAAAGAAAATTACTTTGGCAGTGGTAAATAGGCTGGACTAGAGTGGTGAGACACAGATGAAGGAAGATCAATTAGGAGGTTGTTGCATTGAGTTAGGCAAGGGCTGAAGAGGACATGAGCTTAAGTGGTTTCTGTGAGTGAAAAGAAGGGGTTGATTGCAAGAAATATTATGAAGGTAGCAACAGCAAGATTTGTCAACTGATTGACTATGTTGAGTAAGGGAGACTGAAATGACAAGGGTAATGCCAAGATTACAAACCTGAGACACCACAAAGATGGTGGTGCCTTGGACAGTGATAGGAAAGCTTGTTAAGGGGAAAGATAATGAATTGAAGTTTCAATATGTTGAGTTTAAGATGTCTCAAGGACATTCAATTTGAAGTATCCAATAGGAAATGGGTGCCTTGGGATTAAAGCTAAGGGAAGAAACTGATAGTAGATATGTAGGTTTGGTAGTCATCTATAGGGAGATGATAATTAAAGCCTTGTGAGGTGATGAAGTTAGTTTAGAGGGACAAGAGAAGAAAGTTCAGGATAGAACCTTGTAGAGTTAGTTTTGGGGACCTTGAAAATATAGTCAGTTACCCTTCAGAAACTGTGTGTTGGGTTTGGTTTGGTTGTATTTGGCAGATGATTTTATTGATATGTGGAAATGAGGGAGAAGACACTCTCTTTCCTAGTGCAGATTGGCACATACTATGGAATTCATAGTTTTAGTTGCTGGGGACATTGGATTTGCCCAGGATCATGCAACGAGTGTCAGAGGCAGGCCATGAACCCAGGTTGTCCTGGCTCGGGGGCCAACTCTCCATTCCCCACATAGTTTAGTGGAAAGAGATCTAGATTCAACCCCATTCCCTCAAGATAGACTGGACATTTCTGACTTCAGTGCTACACTAAAATATGCTGCCAGGCATATTTTTATGGTACAATTGAGGAATGCATCCAGGCAATCAGATTCTGATGCCCAATTTCTTAGGCTATAAACACAAGATCAAACGACACTGAAATTTTCCTGTGGGTTTTGATGTTTTTGACAATTGCCCTGGACGCAGTTGGTACATTTGCACAGAAATATGTTTTTATTTTCCTCTTTCTTTTCAGTGGGAACAGATTCAAAGGAAGGCAGCTTTTCAAAGCCCTGGTGACTCTTTACATCCTGGGGAAAGTTCAGTTTAGTTCTCCCCAAAGCTGTGGCTCCCTACTTGCCTTTTCTGTTCACTGCAGTGTCACTGATGTTTATGCTTTGCAGCAAGAATGGAGAGGCCCTTAATTCAGGAAGATAAATCACTTCCCGCTTCCTGTCCTATGAGACGACAAGAACAATTACAAAGCAGCTGATGGATTCCATCTATGCTTCTTCCTTAGGAATATTCACTTTATGGCTACTAATAGTGAATAGCACATTTTCTGGGAATTGACCAAAAGAAAGCAATCTTGAGATGACCCATGTAAAATTTCCACCCTCTCATTCTACTCTCCTGGCTCAGATTACTTTGAAACAAAACCACACTTGCTTTAATAAATCAAGACTCTATTATTTCATTAGTGTGGGTACTTCCTCCACCCCTATAGTCTGAAATCTCTTTACAACTGGGTGGTTGGTATTTGAAAGATGCTATGACTGAAAATTTCATCTCCCCTCCCCCTTCACCTATGGTCAATCTAGGGATGAGTCTTGGAGCTTAGTAAGGCTGGTTGGAAGACAGACATACTTCCATCATCCCATATTTGATCCTATGCTCGCTTTTCTTTCACCTTGGTAGGTCATATCAAAAACTGATTTCCTCTGGCATAGACTTTCACAAGCCAAGATAGCCTCCATAAGATATCGGAGGAAGATTTTTTCAGAGGAAAATAAAATAGCCAAACAAAATGCTTTGCATTAACTTTTGCAGCTGACATTAAATTAATGCCACAATATTTAGTTATTGATTCAGTGAAGCAGAAAAACACCCCAAGGAGGAGATTCCATCTTGATAGGAGATGTTGTTAGATGAGAAAGCTACCTCCACCATCTTGAGCATAACTTCCTCTCAGATTCTGATGGAGACATCCCAGGACCCAAGAGCTCTAGGAATAGCAATACCCAATCCCTCCAACCCAGACTTCTATCCCTTCTTCTAACTTGGCCCTTATAGCCATTCTCCAGGGAGCAACTGTTGTGGAGAATGGACTTGCGACACTTGCTCCCATCCATCCATATTTGTTGGATGGTTGCTAAGGATGGTCAGAGAGCTAGGCCCAGAATTGAACAGAATATTTTGGTAGTTGTTTTGCAGTTTTAAGGATCCTAAACTGCTCTCTGTTGCCAAAGTTCATCTGTTATCAGTGATGGCTAATAAATCAGTAAATTACTTATAAAACAATGAGACCTCTTAAAATATTTTGTCTATTAATAGCTGTAAGAAGCAGATATCTCAGGCAACTACTCAGAGTTCTATATGAGAGTTGGTTATCAAGGGTGATACTAGAGTCTAGCTGGCCCAATTAATTAATTAGACATGCTTAAAAGAAAAACCAAAAACACCCAAACAGGAGAAATAGATTGTTATATTTAATCAAGAGACTGGATGGTGTTCAAACCTTGAGCTTTACTTCCTCTCCAAATGGTGTTTGCATGAAATGACAGTTTTAATCAGTCTTGGTTTTTCTCCTTGCATTCAGAGGCTCTAGGGATCTGAATGTTTTCCTGACAATAATTTGTAATTTATCAAATGGCTCAGTCCCTGACCCATTGAGATTCCAATCTCTGTTCCAACTTTGGGTGATTTACTATAGGAACTTTACTATGGGGAAGACAAAACTAACAATGTCAATTTCAAAACTTATGAGCAACCAGCCCCTAATAAAGTCTGAAATCTCAACTTCTCCCACTCAAAAGGGGATCAATCCTCAGTCATTTTAATCTCAAAGGCACATGGTTTCAGATAGTCTGAGTCTTGGCTTATCACCTTTCTTTCCAGGAATTTGACTAGAACTATAGTGACCACCACTTAAACTCCTTCAGGAACATTTTATAATCATAACAGGCAGCTAGAGCAGTCTTGCTAGCTACTTCACTGGCTCATCACCAGAGTGCAGGCATGTTTTTTGGGTGTCCTCCTTAAGTGTGTTCCAGTAATCCCCCTCCTCACCCAAGGCACAAAGATTCTCTTTTTATTAAGGTTCCCACTCCAGAGAGTGGGAGGTCAACCTGAGGTAGCTGCTTCTCCATACTTCAATACAATGATCCCACACAGCTGCCTCCTTTTCAGCTTCTTTTCTGTGTGTTGTCTAAATGTAAGCTCCTTAAGGGCAGGTCCTGTACTTGTATCCCCTTCTCTTATTGTGCCTGATACACATAAAGATCCTCATAAATACTGGTTGCCTTGCCTTACTTTGACACAATTCAACTTTACCCTTCCACCTTTTCTCTAACACCTAAAAGTGGAGGAAAAATATAATGGCAAAGACAAATTTACCCAAGTAGGGACTGCTGCTAAAAAAGGCATCCTCCATGATGTATATGATTGGAAACTGATAGGGGGTAGTCATGAAGCAAGAGAAAAGGATGGATAGCTTGAGTATGGCACTGATATTCATTCAATATTAAATCACCCAGGGAAAACTTCAAGCACACCGAAGAGATCATCTAAATTTAAGAAGGATATAGGTAAGAATAAAGAAAAAAAGATGAAGAAGTTGAGATGGGTTGTGAGCAAGTGTTATATAAGGAAAGGAATGTTGGGTCTGAAGTCACAGAAGCTAGATCTTAACTGTAGTCCTGTTATTTACAAAGTGTGTGACCATGGACAAGATAATATAACTTCCCTGAGCTTCAGTTTATCTTGAAAATTATGGGGTTGGAATTGACGAGTTCTTAACTTTCTTCTAAAGATTTGCATTGGTTGAAGCATACTTTTAAAACTTTATTATTCTTTGTTTTTTTTTGGGGGATATATATTTTATTTTGCAACATGATTAATATGGAAATGTGTTACATGACTGTGCATGTATGGTCTTTATCAAATTTCTTTTCTTTTCTTTTTTATTTTTTGGGTGCAGCAATGAGGGTTAAGTGACTTGCCCAGGGTCATACAGCTAGTAAGTGTCAAGTGTCTGAGGTCAGATTTGAACTCAGGTCCTCCTGATCCAGGGCTGGTGCTTTATCCACTACGTCACCTAGCTGCCCCCTCAAATTGATTTTCAAGAAGGGGGCAAGGGATAAGAAAATTTGGAAGAAAAAAAAATTAAATGAATGTTAAACATTTTTTGCTTACATGTAATTGAGAAAAAATAAAATAAAAATAAAATGTAAAAAAACTGCATTGGTAGAGGAGTACCCACACTGATGAGATTATAGCTCTTTTGAAATATGGAGAAGAGGGGAAGGAAACAAGCATTTATTAAGTGCCTCCTATGTGTCAGACACTAGAGCAAGTCCTTTCAAATAATATCTCATTATCTTCACACACAACTCTGGGAGGTAGGTGCTATTATGATCCTCATTTTATAGTTGAGGAAACTGAGGCAGACAGAAATTAAATAACTTGATCAAGGTCACACAGTTAGTAAGTATCTGAGACTGGATTCGAACTCAGGTCTTCCTGACTTCAGGCCCAGTGCTCTATTTCCCAAGCCATCTAGCTGCCCCTATATACATATATGCGAACATGTATACAGGAGTAACTCTCTTTGTGTGTGTATACACACACATACACACATGTATGCAGGGGATCCATATATGTGTATATGTGTATGTATGTGTCTAAGTATATATGTATGTATGTAGATGTAGATGGGGCAGCTAGGTGGTACAGTGAATGACGTTTTATATATATATATATATATACATATATATATATATACGTGTGTGTGTGTGTGTGTGTGTGTGTTATAGATAATATTTCATATGGATAGCCCCTACCTCCCAGGGTTGTTATGAGGATGAAATGACATGATATTTGTAAAGTGCTTAATATAATGAATGCACACAATAGGCATTTAATAAGTGCTTGTTTTCTTCTTACTTTTCTTGTGATTGATAGGACCCTATTATTATGATATCCATTTTGCAGATGATAAAACTGAACAAGATAGAGGTTGTCATTTGTTTAAATTCATACAATTAATTCGACACTGATTCCAGTATTCTATCCATTTCATGTTACCCATT
This sequence comes from Dromiciops gliroides, assembly GCF_019393635.1. Lineage (NCBI taxonomy): Eukaryota > Metazoa > Chordata > Mammalia > Microbiotheria > Microbiotheriidae > Dromiciops > Dromiciops gliroides. The sequence goes on from NC_057865.1 coordinate 124,364,195, forward strand.
GAAGTTTTGCAGATTTCCAAGCCGGCATTTTGTGATAATACCTGTGCACCAGGACAAACAAAGTAACAGCATCATGTAGAATGGATCACTGTCTCTCATATTTTTATGAGGATGGATACTTAATCAGAAAACAGAGTTGACCTCTCTTGTAAGAATAGAGTTTGTTGATCTAGAAACTGTGCTTTTTATTTTGCAACGTTTGGAACAGACAGAAAATCACAGAGAGCTCCTTCGTGTGGTACAAGTGTTTTAGATAAATGCGAATAAATTTTCCTTGTCCCTTAGAGTAAGCAAATACTTCAAGTCATTGCACATGTGTAGGTTGTAGAGGAAAGAGAAAGCTAACTGGCCAGGAGCAAACTCATCTCCTGGGCATGGATTGGCAGCTATAGTTTGCAAGTCTCCTGGCAATATCATATCTGAATCTCTGTGAAGCTGAAACAGATGTACATGGGTGCTCCCAAGTAGAAAAGCCTGAAAAGCATGGACCTAAAAGAACCCGAGCTTCTATAATGATGAAAAAATGTGAAAACTTGGATTTATGAGAATGAGAATTTGTTACCATGAAAGGGGATCTGATCCCTAAGGTATGGGCAGCCTTGCTAAGAAGGAAAGCATTTGAATACAAGATAATTTCAATGAAAATGGAAAAAAATAAAACTACAATTACCTGAATGAAATTATTTCCCCACCAAGTCATACAGACTCAAATAGGCAAAATGGTATAGTGGGAAGAAGACTGGATTTGGAGTCAAAGAGTTCCAAACCTAGTTCTGCTAAACCCTACTTGTGTGGTTTCAGGCAAGTTACTCTATGTCTCTGGGATCCACTTTACTCATCTCTAAAATGACTGGACCAGATGGTTGTTCAAGTCCCTTCCAATTCTATAAGTTGTTGTGTTTGTTTCTGGGATATTAAGGAAGACAGGATCACTGCCAGCTTCCTCTGTTGGGTTGTCAAGTGGATTTGCTGAAAAGTGCTTATTGTACAAACTATATGTAGTTAGATGGATAATCCAGAAAGCTAGTCTGTCCCTACATTTATTTTGGACCATCATTGAGAATGGACAATGAGCTGGATCCAGAACTCAGTATGAAGAGATTGGGCTTAATTGCCTTTGGGAAATGGTGTGGTATATTTAATGACCCAAAGCTTTTCCCTAGAACATGCCCCCCTTTTTTTAATCAACAGTCTTCTTCTAGTAATATCATGTGGTAGAGAATCATGGAAAAACCTGGCTTCCAAAGAATTCAAAGTGAAGAACACTTAAAGGACCACATTCTAGGCAGTGGAATAATAGAAAGTCATATGGTGGGTGTGAAGAGACTCCACTACTCATATTACTGAGGATGAGTTACATAAAAGAGATGGGATGAAAGATTTCATCAGAGAGAGCCAGGGATAACAGGCAGTCAGCCTGAATTTGCCATTGGTGTCCATGCCATGTTAAGAGACCTAGTGACCAGCCCTCACCATGATGGGTGGGCACCATGTGGAGAATTTACATGGTGTCATGAATGAGGATGACCCAGGTTGAAAAGGAATAGGTGGGGGCAACTAGGTGGCTCAGTGGATAAATCACCAGCCCTGGATTCAGGAGGACCTGAGTTCAAATCCATCCTCAGACACTTGACACTTACTAGCTGTGTGACTCTGGGCAAGTCACTTAATCCTCATTGCCCTGCAAAAAAAAAAGAAAGAAAGAAAGAAAGAAAAGGAATAGATGGATTGTGACCTGCATTGTTGGAGAGAACATCATCAGCAACGAGACCACATATCTATTGAAATTTCAGTGGATCAAGGATTGCAACATCATGGACCTCAAAGTAGAAGGCATCTCAGAGGCCGTCTAGTCCAATACTTTCATTTTATAATGAGGAAACCAGAGCCTGCAGACATTAAGCAATATGAACATGGTCACACAGGGAGTAATCATCATCACATGTGCCATTCGAACCCAAGTCCTTTGACTGCAGAGCTAGAAGGGAAAGCTGTCAGATGTCAGTGAAGGAGAATATTGAAAGCTTCCCTGGTGCCTATTATTCTGTTAGTCCCAAAAGGAAAGATAGCACATTCTGACGGCCTTGGAATTCAACTTTATTACCTGGCTGAAGATATGCATCATTTGGAGGTCTGGGGTTAGGATCTGATCAAATGAGAAAGACCCCACATAGAGACACCCATGGCTCTTAACCTTGGAAGAATCCGTTAGAAATAGCACATACTGTTCTCTTTTTAAAAACTGCATACTTGGAAATTACTAGGGGGTGAATGCAAAAAGTGAATCACATTCTCTCATTCTCTTGCTGCAATCCAAATTTGGATATGTTAATTGGGTAAACATAGATTGATTTTATTAAACTGAGAAAGGAACATTGTCTCCTGTGACTGGGATCCATGACCCCTGCTCTGCAAGTATCCAATACCTTCCAAAGTTATTTGTCAGATAATCTGGGTTAGCTGAGAGTTCTGCATGGCTGAATCTGGTAAACATCTGGAAATCCAGGTGCCTGCCATTTCAAATGCCTGGCACAGAAATGTTCCTTCATCATATTAGCCTGTCGCATTATTATTTTGCTTAATGATACTGTCATTATCACATTCACTTGAGTGACAAAATGCCAGATTCATGCTCATCCATTTTCTGCTTTTCCCTTCCAAATCAGAGGGCTTTTTTATCCATTGAATTAGTGCAGTTAGCTAGTGCAGCACAGATAATAGTGTTTTAGCTGTGATATTCAGAGATTATATGTCATTTTAGGCCATTCCTGTAATTCACATATAAACTTAACTGTGCTACCAAGACATAGCCATTTAAACTGGAATCATCCTGAATGGAATTATACATATTGAGATAAATATTTAAATGTGAAAGCTTAAGCAGAAAAAATGACTGGGAAAAGTAAATGTAATTTAGAATGGAAGGTTAAAATAATAATCCATAGGCTATCAACTCACTGTCTATTAACCTGTATAAAGCTCAATTCAATTTACTACTATCTCAATTCAATGTTTAAAATTAGTTCTCCATCTGCTTCAAGTGGTATTTTGACCACATGCAAATACTTCTACTAATGAGCCTCATGGAAATCACATGATAAACTCGGTTCTTGGTTGAAAAAGTTCTCTAATTATTAAACAGATGGTTTGTGAAAACTTAGTTAAAAAAGAAAAACCAAATGGAGCTTAAGTTTTCATGGCTTCATAATATCATATTTACTCCAAACTAATATCATCTACCCGTTCTTATCCCTCCCCTCACTTCTTTTGATAGGGCATGTTGGAAACATCTGGTACAACACATTTTTCTCTTGTAGCTGAAATCATTCAAATGATAATAATGCATGTCATATATATATATGTATATGTATATATGTATATATATATTATTAATACATATCTTGTAAAGATTTTTCTTACAACAATCCTGGGACATAGATTAATGAAAATTATATTATTCCTGTATTACAGATGAGCAGACTAAAGCCCTAGACAGTTAATGTGACTTTCCTAAGGTCACATAGCAAGAAAATGGGCAGAGCAAAAATTTGAATCTAGATCCTTAGACTCCAAGGCAAGTTTTGTTTCCACTCAGCATGTTACCTTTCCCCATGTGCTAAGGAGGTAAGGGAATCTGAATAAAACAGTATCTTCTGAGCCTATTTCAAATGGTGTGGAACATGAGCATTGACAAATGGTCATCATCTAAAAAATCATGAATATGAGCTTAGGGGTGCCCCATCATAGCTGGCAGTCAGCCAATGTGGCCTAGCACAATTACTGGGCCACAAATATTGTTTTAGATCATATTCTCTATTTTCTGTTTTATATATTTCATTTTAAGTTGTGAAAGCATTTCCAAAACATAGTAGAATAAAACAAAGATGACTGTATAAGAAACTGCAAATCTATAATGCATGACTTGAGAATTACTTTGTTTATTATTATTCATTCTGTCTCATATTTGCAATCCTTCATAATTTCTTGTTTGACCATCTAATCTAATCTAACCATATTATAAATGGACTTGTTCTGATGGTCAAGGGACATAATATCTGCTCCTATTTGTTGCATTACTGTTAATTGAAATAGGTAAAGTACATTAAATCACATCCTGTTAGTCAAAGAACAGATTGTTTGAAGTTGAATCACTTAACTCTCAGTGTTGGAGAAAATCTCACTCACACTTTCTTGACATTATGGTGGATAGAATAAGCTTCTATCTCCTTATAAACCCTCTATTATATAAAGGAGGGAATGTAATGGAATGTATTAAATTTGATCATTGACAACGCTATGCTAAGGTTTAGTAAAAATCCAGCAATTCAAACAGTTAAAGAAGAAGATCCAGCTTCCTCCTGATGACATCTTACCACTCCAAGAAGACAAGAGAACTGAGAAAAGACTTCCAAAGACTTAATTACTTTTTTACTGTTTCATCTGGGGACACCTGTTCCTAGAAGAAACAAAGGGGGGAATGTGATGAAATAATGGGATTTAGCTGATACTCAAAGACCCACCTGGAGATTAATCTATACTGATTGAATCAAGTGAGAGTGATTGACTGCTGATTAAGCCTACTTCAAGTTAATTGGATTGTAATCACACCTGGCTATCCCTTAAGCTGGTATTGTTCTCAGAAACCAGACTGTGAACTCAACTTGAGAACACCTTCAAAGCCAATGGATTTGGATGACTCCAACCAATCACCTTGAAGCAGTGTAAGGACCGCCTCTGTTCCAGATCTATAAAAAGCTTCCACAAACAGCTTGCTGGTGTGTATTCCTGATTAAAGCAGGCTCGTGGAGGAAGACTTCAGGAAGAACCCAACCAGGCTGGAACTCTAAGCTAGACTGGAGCTGAAGCTTCTGATTTAAGGCAACCACAATTTAGATTTTAAACATCACATGTGTATAAAGTATTTGTTATCAGGGAATAAACGGGTAGCTATTTTAAGGCATTAGAGCCTTGAGGATCCAAGGTTTGAATATCAGTGATGTTGACTGAGAATTTCATATCTTATATTAGAAAAATTGATCAAGTGTACATATAAAACATTGTCCACTGTATTTTCTTTAATTGTTGGTATGACACCCAAGTCAATGGAACCAAGGTATACATTCTGATTTATCTATGGAATCCTGAATGGGGATTATTATGAAATATCGCTTTATGGGTAAGACAAAAGGATTAGACTCTCTGGAAATGTTTCCTTGTCTCCATTACTCTGGAAAGGGCTTCTTCCTATACTCTTGGATTCAATTCCCCTTAGGGTTTTTCTGTATTTCCATTCCAAGTGAACAGTTTTAACCCATATCTTCTCATTGAAAAGTTTTTCCCTTTTAATTAAATTAAAATTGTTCTTTTTCTCACTGAACAGTCATTGAGACTAGAGTAAAGGAAGTGATCTAGCTAACTTCAAAAATGGAGTTTTCTTCTCTGTGTGGCACTACCCAATGCCAAAAAAACCCAAATGTTTTATTGGGTGCCAGGCATCACCTTAGACGATGTGGGAATGTACAAACAAAATGCAAGCTGTCAATCAGTTTTAGTTCCAGAACTAACATATTAGATGACAGAGTGAGGATCCAAAAGAATCTTGAAGACAGGCTAGAACATTGGCTTGAACTTAATAAGATGGAATCCAATAGATGTAAATAAAAATCTTGCACTTAGATACAAAAAATCAACACCCTAAATATAATATGTAGGAGACATGGATAAACATTAATCTGGAAAAGACCTGGGGTTTTTAGAGGATTGTAAGCTCAATATGAGCCAATTGTATGGCAACTTAAAAATGCTAATCCAAACTTGGACTGCATTAAGAGGGATATAACTTCCAAGAATAGGGAGGTGAAAGTCCAATTGTACTCTGCCTTGTCCCTGTCTTCCTCAAAATTAATCTGTGTGCCAAGGACACTGGTCACATAGAGAGTCTAGAGGAAGGCAATTGAGGTCAAAGGCCTTCAGACCATGGCATTTGAGGGTCAGTTCAAGGACATGGACATGTGTAGACTATAGAACACTCAGGGGCACATGATAGCTGTCTCCAAGTATTTGAGAGGCCATGATACAGTGAAAGGATTGGATTTATTCTGTTTTGGCTCTGGGAGCAATGGATGAATATTGCTTAACATTAGGGGGGAATATCCCCCTGAACGTTGGAGTCATCCAAAAATAGAATGGACTGACTGAAGAGATGGTATGCTCCCTTTCTTTGGAAGTCTTCAAACAGGGGCTAATGGATCACATGTAGGGTATGTAATAGAGGTAGTTCCTTATGTGTAATGGTTGGAATAGGTGCTCTTGGAGGTCCTTTTCAACTCCCAAATTCTGTAATTTTGTGAAGATGACTGTATAATAATCCATTGACTTTAAGTAGGCTCTTCTCCCTTCCTTATGTTGTTATTCAGTTGTTTCAGTCATGTCCAACTCTCTATGACCCTATTAGGAAATTCTTGGTAAAGATACTGGGGTAGTTTGCCATTTCCTTCACCATCTCATTTTACAGATAAAGAAACTGAGGCAAACAGGGTTAAATGACTTGCCCAGGGTTACACAGCCATTAAGCATCTGAGACCACATTTGAACTCATCTTCCTGACTCTAGTCCCAGCACTCTATCCAGTGTACCACCTAGCTCTTCCTTCTTTAAAGGGTACTGAATTGCACCAGATTTTTGTCATTATCACCAAGAGTATTTGAGCTTCAGTTCCTTCATTTATTCAGTGCAGATACTCAAACATAGAAGTCTGTCATATGGGTAAAGGGTAAATATAGCTTTCAGTTGAATAAAGGGAAATTATTTCCTATTAAATGCTTGAAAGCTCATTGGTTGAGAAATGTAATAAAAATCATTCATAATCATTTGAGTCACTCCCATTTTCATTTATTTATTTTATAAACATTGACTGTTGTTCAGTCATATCCAACTCTTCAATACTCCATTTGGAGTATTCAAAGATACTGGAGTGGTTTGCCATTCCTTTCTCCAGCTTATTTTACAGATGAGGAAGCTGAAATAACAGGGTTAAGTAATTTGCCCAAGGTCACACAGCTAGTAAGTGCCTGAAACTAGATTTGAATTCAGGAAGATGAGTTTTCCTGACTTCAGATCCAGCACTCTATTCACTGTACCAACTTAGCTGCTCATTTATTAATTACCTGCTATTTGCAAGACACTGTGCTGGCTGTGGCTACAATGTAAAGATGAAAAACAACAGTCTCTGACCTTAAGGAGCTTATGGATAGAGACTAGATTCCTGATTTCATTGGCATAAGGAACTCCCATTTGAGGAATGGCATTTTTTTAAACTAATGTAGCTAGGTATTTTCTCTGCTACCATGCTGTCTCTCATGCGTGTGTGTGTGTGTGTGTGTGTGTGTGTATGTGTGTGTGTATGAGCGCATGTGTAAGAAAAATCACTATTCAGTTAACTATCATATAGGGCAGAGCCTAAAGTCAAAGAAGAGTGTCAGTTAAGTGCTATAAAAATTTGAGAAGTGATCACTCTTAGCTTAAGAGAGTCAGGAAAGATTTAATGGAGAAGGTGGATTCTGAGTTCTAGGCTGGAGGGATTTTTTTTCACATGTTGGTTTTATTTAAAGTAGTGTACATGTATGAATAAGAATATGATATTTAACAGCATAGAGTCAAAAACAAGAATAATACTTAGAAGGGAGCATGGTAGAGGAAGAAAAAATGTTTCTTTTTATATATATTTTTGGAAAAGCAGACCAGTGAATTGATTATTCAGTTAAAAAAAATTAGAAAACAGGGCCAGGTAGGTGGCACAGTAGATAAAGCATCAGCCCTGGAGTCAGGAGGACCTGAGTTCAAATCTGGACTCAGACACTTGACACTGACTAGCTGTGTGACCCTGGGCAAGTCACTTAACTCCAATTGCCTCACCGAAAAAAAAAAGAAGAAAAAGAAAAAGAAAATTAAAAAAACCCTAAAAATCCCCAATTAAACACCAAATTGGAAATCCTAAAAATTAAAAGTAAGATTAATAAAATTGAATGTAAAAACCCATTGAATTAATAAATAAAATTAGGAGTCAGTTTTATGAAAAAACCAATAAGATAGATAAATCATTGGTTAATTTGATTAAAAAAGGAGGGATTTTCACTGGCAGAAATGGGTAGACTATTATAGAGATGTGACTGTAGACAATGATATTAAGATAAGTAAGAGAATGGATAAGGAATAGTCCAATTTGTTTGGAACACAGAGTAGGAAGGGGAATGGTGTTAGAAAGCCTGAAAGTTTCTCTGATAAAGATCTCATGTCTGAGATATATAAGTAACTGATTCAAATGTATAAAACTAAGACCTATTACCCAAGAGAAGATGGTCAGAGATATGAACAGGCAGTTTTTTTTTTAAAGCAATCCAAGCCATCAACAGCCATATAAAAAAATCCTCTAAATCATTAATAATTAGAAAAATCCAAATTTAGTAACTTTGAGTTTCTACCTCATATCCATCAGACTGTCAAAGATGACAAAAGAAGAAAAAGACCATTGAAGGGTCTGTGGGAAAACAGAAACCTCAGAGCACCATTGGTAGAGCTGTGAATTGAGGGTATCCAGAAGAATTAGATAATAAACAGTCTGATAATATAGAACTGTCTACAAGGATAAGGACTTTTTTTAAAAAATCCACTGAATTTGGTGAAAAGGAAGTAAGTGGCACCTTTGATCTGAGAGTCTCAGTAGCATTGTGGGGAAAATCACAAGAGGTTGAGATGTTGTGATGAGGAAATAGAGTCAGTGAGTGAATACTGACTTTTTTTTTTAGGAGTTTATAAGAGAAGAAAAATTGGATGATAACTTGCGGGAGCAAAGGTACTAAGTGGCAAAACTAAAATTCAAACTCAGATCTCATGATTGGAAGTCCATTTTCTTTCTCCATTTTCCATCGGTGGCTCTACTTTGTTTCCTACTCTACAGAATATCCTATACCTGTGCTGTGTATCCCCTCTTAGGGCTTCTTTCCCCTTTTCAGCTTCCTTTTATATATTCTCTTTCCCCAATCGATTGTAAACTCCTTAAGGGCAGGGTCTGTCTTTGTTTTTCTTATCTGTATCCCTGGTGCTTAGCATAGTGCCTGCCACATGTTGTTCAATCATTCATTCACGTCCAACTCTTTGTAACTCCTTTCTATCTCCATCATCTCTGGAAGTCAGTCCAAGTTCATTTGTCTTTTCCATGATAACTAAATAAATGTTTTTTGAATTGAACAGACCTGAATAAATTCAACATGTCAATTTCATTAATCCTTTTATTAAGTCACATTGCCTCCCACTGTGTGTATTGTTGGTTGACTATAAAAAAGGGGCATTTGATGTAGTAGAGTAAATTAATTCTCTTCCAACCAGGTCTCTTGTGTATATATCAAGGTCATATAAGATTCATTGTTAAAAGACAATAGAGGGGCGGCTAGGTGGCGCAGTGGATAAAGCACCGGCCCTGGATTCAGGAGTTCCTGAGTTCAAATCCGGTCTCAGACACTTAACACTTACTAGCTGTGTGACCCTGGGCAAGTCACTTAGCCCCATTGCCCGTGAAAATAAAATAAAATTTAATTAAAAAAAAAAAGACAATAGAGATAACTTTTTTTTGGGGGGGGGGAAGACCTGATGATTATTCATATCAAGAGGCATAAAACAGGGAGACCAATACTTTCCAAAGGTATTACCACTGTCATGGAGGATGTCTAGGGTAGGGTCCAAATGGAATAGAGAGCAAGATCATCCAGATGACGGTACCAGCCTTTGCCCATTCTCTTTACCCAAATAGGACAAAAAGAACAGTCTTCTCTAATCATCTTTCCACACTGTCTTTTAAAAATCACGTCTGACTTGGAGCTGTAGAGGAAAAGGGTATGAGCCGGTTGATGTGAACTAGAGACAAATGTCTCTTGGAGTAGGGTGGCAGTGCTGACTACTAACAAAGGGTTGCCAAGGCAGAGATCAAAGAATTGCTACTTTTAGCTGTGAAGGCCTTTCAGATGGTACAGCTGACCTTTACCACCTGGGTTTCCTTTAAAGGCCTCCATTTCTTTTGAATATCTCTACCTTAATAGTCATCTGCTTAGTGTCAGGACAAACTTCTCAGTTCAGTTTCTGCAATCAGCACACACAATTTCTTCTCATTTCCTATTCATTTCTTTATGCCTCAGGGATGTGGTTCAGATCTCTTCCCTTCAGGAAATCTCCCTACAGGTGTCCAGCTGTAGGTATCCAAATAAACATAACAATTCACATGTGCCCTTTGTGATCTGAAAAGGACTGAAGTGAGAGTCACTGCCCCAGCAGCAGCTTACAAAAGAACAAAACCAAACAGAGGCTACAAATTAGTCCACCTTGAAAATAGTTGGTCTAGAATCCCAGACAGTCTACCAATGTCTTGTTTGCTTTCTTCTTTGTCCCCTCCAGATATAAGATCCTTGGCAGCCTATTTTTAAAGTCTTCTCCAGGTGGGGGTGGGGAAGAGGATTATGTAGGAAAATCGCTTCCTTGAAAGTTATTTAAATGGAAGGATGTTGATTCTCTTCCATTCCTGTGGATTAGTAATGCCAGAAAATTAAGTGCCTTTATATTAACATCAATTATATAAGGGATCAAGCCTTAGTGTGTGTGTGTGTGTGTGTTTGTTTTTTTAGTTAGAATAAGGTGGTAGTTTATTTAGGATCAAGGGAAGGGAAGGGGGCGGGGGAAAGGAAACCATGAAAGAAATCTTTGGACTTCTCATGGGGAGATAGGCACAAAGCACGTGGCTCAGAGGTGCCAATCTCCTTGAACAGGAGACTGGCAGGTACTTTTATAGAAGACTGATGGGGGGAGGGGGTCACCATTTGACTGTGGAAAGTTCCTTTAGTGAGGGAGGACCATCCCCCACTGGTGGTAGCTGGGGGAATTGGGTAAAGAGTGGAGGACCATCCCCCACTGGTAGTGACTAGAGGAATTGGGTGAGGGGTGGCTATGGATCCCTCTTCAGGACACAAAGGCCGCAGCCACACCCAAACTTATCTCCCCAGGGTAAGGGAGACCAGAATGAAGGGTGGGAATCCAAAGCTAGCTCAGTCTGATTTGGTTCCCCTTATCTCTCTAGGCATTATCTGTCCTCTGGTTTAGTTTCTCAAGGAGAAGATTCCTAGATGTCCCCCAGAGAACTTCTGGGGTGTTCTGCACCCGATGACATTTCCCCACTTCTCTCTATATAAGAAAAGGGGATGAAGATTCTTCTGAAACTGCTTCATGCTGACCGGGGGTCAAAGAAATCATGGAGCAAGGGAGGGGGAGGGGAGAGAAGTAGAGAAGGCCTGGAATGTGTCGGAGCTGTGAGAGGCCCAGAGGGTGCAGAGTTGACACATAGGCACAATGGGTATCTGCCATGAATCCTTGAGCCTAGATGGAACAGACCAGAAATGTGTAGTCTGAGGGTCCGAGCATGGTTCGGACATCTCTAGGCTGCTCTCTGCTGTCGTGTAGACGCCGACTGTCTCTACCTCTCTGTGACTCAAATGGGAGGTTGAGTCCGGTGGGAGAGGGAGAAGAGAAACCCAGAAGGTAGGGCCCTACCTCCAGGTTTTGTGTGCCAAGCGTGGTCCAGACATCTGTTTGAGCTTTCGTCGAGGGAGGGAGACTCAGGCTGCCCTCTGCTGTCACGTGGAAGCTGACCCTCTCTCTACCTCTCTGTGACTTGAACGGGAGGTTGAGTCAGGTGGGAGAGGGAGAAAGGAAACCCAGAAGGGAGGTTTCCCCCAGTTTTGGGTGCTAAGAGGAAAGAGGAAATTCCTGTGTCCCTGTCTAGGCACCAAAATGTAATGGGGGAAATGGGGTATGGTTTGGTTAGGGTTGGGGTTCTTAGGAATTCCTCTTTAAAGAATTACACCCTCTTGCACACAAAAGTAGTTAGAATAAGGTGGTAGTTTATTTAGGAGCAAGGAAAGGGAAGGGATGGGGAGGGAAACCATGAAAGAAATCCTTGGACTTCTCATGGGGAGATAGGCACAAAGCACGTGGCTCAGAGATACCAATCTCCTGTGTGTGTGTTTTAATAGTTTCTTGGTGCTTTGTAAAATCCTAATTAATTCTGGTTACTGAAGTCTTGGAGCATACAGGTTCTTCAGGGCCCAGGAGTGGAAAATCCAAAATCACACTTGACAATTTTACTCATCTTTTGTCATTTGTTCAGTGGTTTCAGTCATGTCTAACTCTTCGTGATTCCATAGCGAAGATATCGAAGTGGTTTGCCATTTTCTTTTTCAACTCATTTTACGGATGAGAAACTAAGGCAAATAGGGTTAAGTGACTTGCCCAGGGTTACAGAGCTAATAAGTGTCTGAGACTGGATTTGAACTCATGAAAATGTCTTCCTGACAGCAAGCTTAGGGTTCTATTAACAGGGCCATCTAGCTGCCCTATTATTCATCTTAGCATTTGTTTATTCTTTTTTTTTTTAGTGAGGCAATTGGGGTTAAGTGACTTGCCCAGGGTTACACAGCTAGTAAGTGTTAAGTGTCTGAGGCCGAATTTGAACTCAGGTACTCCTGACTCCAGGGCCAGTGCTCTATCCACTGCGCCACCTAGCTGCCCCAAAGGTAAGAATTTTGTTTTGTGTTGTGTTTTCTTTTGCTTTGTTTTCGTGATGCAATGAGGGTCAAGTGACTTGCCCAGGGTCACACAGCTAGTAAGTGTCAAGTGTCTGAGGCCAGATTTGAACTCAGGTCCTCCTGAATCCAGGGCCGGTACTCCATCCACTGCGCCACCTAGCTGCCCCCTTCATTTGTTTATTCTTTTATGAAAGATATCAGTATGGGGAGAAGATAGTTTTTTGTTTTTGTTTTTATTTTAAATCTAGCCAACACTTTCTGGTTTCTCTGGGATTTAGATGCTCAGATGCCCTGGTATGCGGCACAGAGAGATGAAAAAGATGGCTTGGCTCTCCCGTTAGGATTGGGCATCAGGAATGGCTTTCTTATTTAAAGGGCCACATGCTAAGTTTAAACAGCTTGTCTGGATTCATTTCCATCCATTCATTTGGACACAAGCTGTGGTGCCTCCAGGTATTCTCACTCCCTACAGAGAATAGAACTGTATCCCAGCAACTCTAGTTATGCCAGAATGATGTGGCTATCTCTCAGTGCCACCCTTATTGCCCTTACAAAATGAAGTTGAACAGTGGTTTAGGATTACATAGAACTAGGATTACAATTCAGTTTCTGATCTTTTTATTTAGCTCACAAAGACAAATTATTTCCCTTAATGTGCCAGTAAAACTGCATCTGTGTCACTGTCATCAACATAGCTGACATTTATATGGCTCAGATTTGCAAAGTATCTTTTACTCCTTGCAACAATGCTTGAAATAGGTAGTAGAAGTGGCTTTATCCCTATTTCACAGATTGGAAGGCTGGGACCTTGTTTTTTTTTTTTAACTCTAATTCTGGTGTTCTTTCTGCAGAATAGAATAGCCTACATGGGAAATAATAGATATTATGTTTTTCAGAACTGGAACTAAAACCAACTGTGTCCCAGACATCACCATGGTACAGAATTGAGAGGAGCACATGAAGTGGGAGACAATAATTTTTCACCTCAGGAGGTGTGCTTTCTTTCTAGTAAACCCCTATTACCAGCTGGCCACTCCCTTGCTGAGTCTAAACTCCTTGGGCTTCCTTGGCTTATGCCTTTTTCCATTGTGATAGGGTGGACTCGACCCTATGCTCTGACCTTCCAGAATGCCTGGCATTGGGACCTTTTTGGACACCTGAGCTAAGCTGAGGGGATCAGCAAAAAGGGGGGATTTGCTTGTGGTTCCACCTCACCCTCAGCCCCATAGTAAATGTAGCCCTAGGCTTCCTTCAATCACTATCCATCCTTCTCTGACCTTCCTTTTGATGGTATCCTCTATAATCATCCTCCCTTGTGGTGTAGGGTAGAGAACACTGGCTTAAGAGGGCCTGAATTTGAATCTTGACTCTACTCTTGACTACTTGTGTGTTCTTGGGCAGATTTTATCTCCTCTCTGGGCTTCAGTTTTCTTATTGTCTGTCACCTTTTGAAAACCCTGGACTCCCATTCTCAGTCTTCTCAACTCCCATAACCTGTGCATCCAACTGACCCCACCATAGAGATTATGATAGATACCTCATACATCCTTACTGCTCCTGAAACATTTTTGGAACATTTTAAGAAAGAAAAAGGTCAATTTAGTGTGTTGTATAGTAGGAAAATGCTATGGTATTTTGTTGTTGTTGATTTGTTTCAGCCATGGCTGACTCTTCATGATCCCTTGTGGGGGGGTTTTGGAAAAGATACTGCACTGGTTTGCCATTTCCTTCTCCAGATCATTTTACAGATTAGGAAACTGAGGCAAACAGGGTTAAGTGACTTTCCCAGGGTCATACAACTAGTAAGTGTCTGAGCCTGGATTTGAACTCAGGAAGATGAGTCTTCTTGACTCCAGGTCCAGCACTCAACCCATTGTATCACCTAGCTGCCTACGTGCTATGGTGTGCCAAGGTGAAACTTTCAAGAAAGATAGATAGATATTCCTCCCAAACAGCCAAACTTTGGGACAGCTTTATTTGTTTAGAAATTTTTACTTTCATCAAACCAAAATCTAATTTCCACCCAGTTCAAGATTACAATTGGTACAAAGAGGTAATGATTAATGTGAATTTGAATAATGTAAAATTTGATTTAGTGCAAATTATGAACTGGAACCAGATAACATTAATGCAAGCCAAAATTAAATTACCACAATGAGTTTGAGCTAATTGAGGCTTTTGACATGCCACTATGTGTTCAGTCTATACTTAGCTATCACGTGCTGATGTGTCATTACCAACAGTTGTAGTAATTTTTTTTTAAAAAGATCCCTTACCACAATGGACAAATGGAAGAATATCTTAGATAGAAACACTGCCAGCCCAAAAAGGAGATACTTGTTCATTACATTAGATCAAAAATTTGATGTGATTGAATGGCATGAACATCATCATAGTAGCTCTAAAAATAGGATGAGATGTTGAGATTCCCTAATCTATGTTATGGAATACCATAAAACATGAGGGAGAAATAAAAGAGAAAAAAGGCAAAATTGCAACCTCTTTTGCGGTATTGCAAACAATGATTGGAAGTGTTACAGTAATAGAAATGGAACAACTTTTAGCTATATGTATATAGATAAAAAACCAGGAGAGGAGCCATTCAGACAAGAGTTTTAAGCTTATTTAAGGAAGTGAAAGATAATGGAAATGGATCGGTTAGTTCAATATCTTTAGAACTAGAGTTTAATTGCAAAATTCCTGGAGAGGCAGCCAGTGCAGATGAGGATGTGACAGCTAAACATTTTGATGTTTTGAAAAAAATTATTGAAGAAGGTTGATAGGTAGATCAACAAATTTTTAATGTTGATGAAACAGGCTTATTCTGGAAAAGGATGCCTTCTAGAACTTAGATTTCTAAGGAAGAAAAAAGTCAACCTGGACTTAAAGTATCTAAGGATTGCCTAACACATTTTGGGGGAGGTCATGCAGAAAGGCATTTTAAATTCAAATCAGTTGTTGTTTATGGTTCTTGAAATACTGGTGCCTTGAGAGGATATAACCATCTACCATACCACTTTTTTGCCAGTCAAATAAGTAATCATGAGTGACTAAAGCTATTTTCAAAGACCTGTTTTCAAGTTATTTTAGCCCAGCTGTTGAACAGTATTGCAAGGACAAGAATAAGGCATTTCAGACATTATTGATTTTAGATGATGTCCCAGGTCATCCACCTATTCTTGTTCATTGTATGAGAAGGTGAGCATGTAAATTTGCTAAGATGTGGATAAAGCTTTCTGTCCCTACCAACATAATATGAAGACTTAAATAAAGAAAAGACAGTTCAATCCATGCTGCTAAAATAGTTTAAAGGTCATAACAGCATCTTGGTCATACTGTTGGTGTAACCTTAACTTTAAACATGATATTCAGTAATTTAAAAAATTCTGCTTTCTGAATCAGAAATATTTTTTATTATCCTTTGTTGCTATATTAATGAATGGATAAAAACATAACTTTAAAATTTTTTACTGTATATTTCCATTGGGCTGAAAAGTTACCATATGTTGCATATGATTATAACTTCAGATAATGCAAGTTCAAATAGTGTGATCACTTCTCAGGATTCATTATTTGCTCTAATTGGGACCTGGCTGTATCAAAATGGGAGAATGACTAGACTAGTACTATTGGCCACAGAGGACAGAATTAGTAGCACTGGGTAGAAGGTGCATATTAGAAGAGTTAGGCTTGATTTGAAGAGAAATTTCCTCATAATTATAGCTATGCAAAAGTGGAGTAGCCTAAGTCAACTTTCACCTCTCTAGAGGTCTTCAAGAAATGGCTGGATTTCTACTTTGGGTATCTTATAAACATAGAGTAAATTGTACCAGGGGCCCACTAAGATTACTTCTAACTCAGGGATTCTTAGATCTTTAGGATTCTGGGCTTCTCTTACCTCTACCTCCTGGGTCTTGGCAGTACCAGTTTTTAAGAGGCAGAGTCCTTTTTATGCATTGAAATCTTCAAAATATTTGAAGATGGCTTCAGTCATCTCTAAGTCTTTTCTACTCAAGACTCAAGATCTATAGTCCCTTCAACTGACACCTGATGATTTGGCTTTGAATCACTTCATTATCCTCATTACCCTTGTTAGCCTTTAATTAAATTATGAATTGTAACATTTAAAAATGAACCCAATTCTCTAGGTGTGCTCTGATCAGATAAGAGTAAAGCAGTGCTCACACCTCACTTATTTTTAACACTATGTTCCTATCAATGGAACTTACATTTGTATTGCATCGAAATGTATCATGGCATACTAGAGAGAGTCCAAAGACCCAGGTTCAAGTTCTGTCTCTGTCATGTGGTCTCTGTGTGACCATGGCAAGTCATTTAATCTCCAAGAGCTATGGGCAACTTTCTAACTAAAGAAGGTGCTGATAAGCATTGATATAGGGCAATTCCTCATCTGGGAGTTTCCTGAATGAATAAAATGTCAGGACTAGTCCCTATTCCTTGGCTTGCCTCATTTTGTTCACTCCCATTTAATTTATATTCCACTAAAAGACTCAAACTGGCTTGTTTATTTTAACCATTCATAATGGTATTTGGCATGTTAATATCCTAGGACAGTAAACAGTCTATTTTGAGTTATATTTTTTTAGTGTCAGAGACGGATTTTCTGTTAGCACATTTAAATCCACCTATCTGTGCCAAAAATCCATGGTCACCAAAGGGCAGGGAGGGAGAGGTGAGAGAAAGAAAACACAAATTCATCCCCATCACTGGAGAAAATACTTAAAATATATGGCCTACCAAAAGTGGATTCAATAGTGTTACATTCATCTTTGGAGCACCGTTCATTATTTTTCATCCAGAATGTAGTGCTGAAAAACTGAATCTTGTTTCCAATGATAAGCCTAAATAGATCACATATGACATTTGATTTGCTTTTAAGAAAACTCTAGAAAACTTGAATGGTCTTTCTTGGCACAGCTGCCTTCTCTGATACCCCAGTATGCACTGGGGCCTCATGGCTCAGAATTAGAAATTAGCCTTTCTTCTTCGTTTCAACAATCAGGGCAAGGACAGGAATCAGAGGCTTAGACCTGGGCCTACAGATCCTTTCTTTTGGTTTCTCTCCTGGGAAGCAGGAGAGAGGGCAGACTCGGGTAGGAGGAGAGATCCCATTCTTCAAGATCAGAAAATTCCTAGTTAAAATTAAATGGCCTTTTGACATTCCCCACAATGAACCATTGTGAGAGAAAATCATTTGTTTTCCTTTCAGTTTTGTCATCATAAATGAATACTTCCCTAAGAAAATTTTATATGGAGACCCACAGGATGCATTATTCCATTTATTCAATGTGACAGAAATGAAAATAACTCAACAAAAAACAAGGTATTGTGGGCTGAATCACATTTTTTAGTGTTTATAACATGAAAATGTCTTTGCAGTACCAGCATGGCTGTTATCAAGGTGGGTGTTATGACCCACAAGCATTCATTAAGCCCTTACAGTTTGCCAGAGATTGTGCCAGATTAGGGATTTTTAAACTGGGGTCCATGAATAGATTTCAGGGGGGCCTGTCAACTTGGATGGGAAAACTACATCTTCCTCTCCACTAAGCTCTAACACGATTTAATATTCCCTTCAGTTATGGATGTAGGCAGCATGGTTTTCATCATATGGTCAATAAGGTCCATGACATAAAAAATTTTCAGATTCCTTTGCTAGATGATATAGGATTCTAGAGTAGAGGTGTTGAATTGGAATGAATTGACTCTGCTAGGGCACCTGTTTCAGTTTACACAAGAGCATCCCAAACACCAATGATTATACAACTTTCATGGCTAGCGTAAGCCCCATAGTTCTGGTAGACATGGTCCTTCCCTTGAAGGACCTTTCATATCTTTAAAATCTACAGAGAGAATGATGGGAGCAACAAAACCAATAGTGCTAACATAAGGTTGCGTAGAGTGCATGGACATTTTCTCATTCATTCTTTCTTTCAATTGCTCATTCAGTTAATATTAAAGCACTGGCTGACTTTAGAATATGAGAAGCTGGGTCAAATCCTCCCTCTGAAGTTTATTACTTATAGGATCTTGTATAAGTTACAACCTTTCCATCTCCATTTTCTCATCTGCAAATGAGGGTAGTTGGAGTAAAATGATCCTAGAGATTGCTTCCAGTTATAATCCTATGAAAGACCTTCTAGTTGCAAGGTATTATGCCAGAGACTGTGGATTCTAAGATGAGAAATGATATTGTAATTTAGGAGCTTGCAAAGTTATAAGCAGGCAGCTAGGTGACAGAGTAGATCGAGTACTGGGCTAGGAACCAGGAGGACTCATCTTCCTGAGCTCAAATTTGGCCTTAGACACTTATTAGCTGTGTGACCCTGAGCAGATCACTTCACCTCGTTTGCCTGTAAAATGTTCTTTGTATGTAAAATGAGCTGGAGAAGGAAATGGCAAACCACTCCAGTATCTTTGTCAAGAAAATCCCAAATGGGGTCATGGAGAGTCAGATATGACTGAAATGGTTGAACAGCAACAACAACAAAGTGATAAGTAAACATAGGAAACAAACCATGTATTATGAGAATTCTAATGGGGCAGAGATCACTTCCTGGGAGATGGTTAGACTTGGGGGGAAGGAGAAGAATGCAGGGAGTGGCAGGAGCCAGACCTTGAAAGAAGATTTCCATAGGTAAAAGTATGGGAGGAACATGTTGCTGGCAAGTAGTATAGTCAGCCTGGGTACTGGGAGGGAGGAGAAGACACGATCAGACAAGAGTTTAGTAATCTAATTTCACTAGAATGTAGAATGTAACATCCTCTGTTGTGGGGTATGCTCTGAACATTAATCTTCCTATAGTCCTCAGAATCATAGATTACTAGGGTTGGAAAGGACTTCAGAGGTTCTCAAGTAGCTTATCATCTAGTTAGGGAAATAAGACATACATGAAAAATAATTAGTAATGGCAGGCCATAATTAAGTTTCAACTGAGTGGGAGAGAGAGCAAATTTTAGTGACAGAGTGGAATCACCTTGGTCTTGCATTTAATACTGGCTCTTGGAGACCAAAAAGTCATTTAGTCAATAAACATTTATTAAGTACCTCCTATTTGTAGATACCAGGTATTGTGCTAAGCACTGAAGACATGAAGAAAGACAAAAAAGTTCCTTTTTTCAAGGGGCCCAAAGTCTAATGGGGGAGACAACATCAAATAACTATGAACAAACAAGCTATATCCTGGAAAAATTGGACATAGTCAATAGAAGGGAGGCACTGAATTAAAGGGGTTCAGGAAAGGCTTCCTGAAGAAGGTAGGATTCAGGTATAAGAAATAGCTAGTGAAAATGCCCAGAGCTGAGGGATAGAGAATCTTATTCAAGGAACAGCCAGGAGGTTAGTATCACCAAATGAAAGAGTACAAGCATGCTTCCTTTTGTTGTTCTTTGCTTTATTGTTCTTTGCAGAGATTGTGGGTTTGTTTGTTTGTTTTTTTACAAATTGAAGATTTGTGGCAACCCTGAATCACACAATTCTATTGGTGCCATTTTCCCAACAGCAAGTGCTTACATCATGCCTCTGTTTGACATTTTTGTAATTCTTGCAATATTTCAAATTTTTCATAATTATGATATGTGTTATGGTGATCTGTGATCAACGATCTTTGATGTTACTATTATAATTGTTTTGGGGTGCCACAAATTGTGTCCATATAAGACAGTGAACTTAATTGATAAATGTGTGTATTTTGACTGTTCAACCTGTGGTACCTTGTCTTTCTCCCTCTCCTCAGGCCTCCTTATTCCCTGAGACACAACGATATAAAAATCCAGCCAATTAATAACCCTAAAATGGTCTCTAAGCATTCAAGCAAAAGAAAGAATCAATCTATGTGGGAAACATAACTGTTGTCTTTTTTTAAAGAAATTGCCACAGCCATCCCAACCTTCAGCAACACCCACCCTGATCAGTCAGTGGCCATCAGCATCAAGGCAAGACTGTTCAACTGCAAGTGATTATGACTCACTGAAGGTTTACATGGTGGTTAGTCAGCATTTTTTAGGATTAAAGTATTTTTAAATTAAGGTATATACATTGCATTTTTAGATATATTACTATTGCACACTTTATAGATTACAGTATAGTATGAATATACCTTTTATATGCGCTAGGAAAGGAAAAAAATTGTGACTTGCTTTATTGTGATATTCACTTTATTGCAGTGATTTGGAACTGAACCTGAAATATCTCCAAGGTCTGCCTATATAAGGTAGAGTGGGCTCTTTGGAATTTTTAAAAGTAGAAAGGAGCAGAGGACATTCTAGTTTTAGTTGAGCCATGGAGGCAGAAAAATAAAAGGCAGGCAGATCCAGAGCTTAGTGAGTACAGCGTTTTTGACAGAGTGGTCATCTGTGGTCAGATCCTCACATTTTCCCAGAGTGCTTCATCTAAGTCTCTCCTTTCCCCCATCACGCTTAATTTCTAACATGGATTCATTTCTATGTTGCACTTCCTCTAATTGACTTTAATGTGCTCAGGATCAGGCAGTGTGTCACTTTTAATTTTTAGATTCCCAGTCTTAGGACAGCATCTTATCTGTAGTAGGTACTCTTGTCAAATGTTTTCCAAAGATTGTGTGAGAAAATTCAGTACCTTCTGTGGTGGCCCCCCTCTGCTTTTCGAAATTGTAAGGATGGAAATTTCTATTTAGGACAATAGACTTAGAGCAGGAAGTAACCTCTGAGGTCACCTAGTCCAATACCCTAATCTTATTTTTCAGAGGTGTCTTATCCAAGAACACATGGATAATAAGTAGCAGAGTCAGGATTTGAACCCAGGTCCTCTGATCACACTTTAATTGTTCTGTCTACCACACCATCCTGCCTCTCGGGATTGTTGGGAAGTTTCCTCTTTATAATAACAGCTAGTCTTCATATAGCACTTTAAGGTATACAAAATGCTTTACGTGTGGCATTTCATTTGATATTCCCAACAACCCTGTGAAGGAGGTGCTATTACCATCTCTATTTTACAGGAGAGGCTCAGAGACATTAAGTGGTTTGCACAGAACCAGAAAGCTCGTAAGTGTGTGAGGCAGGATTGGAAGGCAGGTCTTCCTGATTCTATGACCAGCAAGCACTCTGTCTGCTGTAGCACTTAATTGCTTATATTAAGATCTTATTTTCTTTTCTACAAACTCTACCCATTCCTTTTAATTCTACCCTCTGGAACAAATTTTTTAAAAGTCCTAAGATCTGGTCAAGAGGCTATTTCTCTTATATTGAAGACTAGCTATTTTGTACAGTGGATAGGGTGCTGGAACTGGAGTCGGGAATACTCATCTTCCTGAGTTTAAATCTGGCTTCATAAACTTATTATCTGTGTGACCCTGGCAAGTCACTCAACCCTGTTTGCCACATTTTCCTTATCTGTTAAATGAACTGGGGAAGGAAATGGCATACCACTCCAGCATCTTTGCCAAGAAAACCCCAAATGAGGTCATGAAGAGTCAGACATGACTGAAACAACTGAACAACAATAACAAAATGGCAGGAGAATTAGTTAATTTTTAAGTGATGTCACATCAAAAGCTCTCAATCATTAGGATGATGAAAACAACTAACAAATCCGGAATTTTGTTTTGATCATTTAATACTTTGTTTTGATAATGTAAAATGTGGGACTTGGTCTTGTGCCTGAAGAAGAGTTAACTTCAAATGGGTGGAGAAACAGGTGGTAGCCATTCCAGAGAAAGTGATGAGCAAAGGGGGATAAATGGTGGGGATGGATATCACCTTTTTAGGAGATATCAGGAAAGCAAAATTGGTCAAACAACAAGTATATATTAAGAATCTCCTCTGTACTAGGCCTTGTCCTAGGAACTGGGAAAAAGAGGAGAGTGAAGCAAACAATCTCTACTTTAAAGGAGTTTGTATCCTACTGTGGGAGACAATAAGAACATATAGTACATGTATATACAGACTAAATAATAAATAAACAATGATTTAATTACATTATGTTAGTATATTACTATCATCAATAATATCTAATATATTAATAAACATATAATTAAATAATAATGATAATAGATGATAAAATGCAAATAAATACAACCTGATTATAAAATTTGATGTGATTAAAC
This sequence comes from Dromiciops gliroides, assembly GCF_019393635.1. Taxonomy (NCBI): domain Eukaryota; kingdom Metazoa; phylum Chordata; class Mammalia; order Microbiotheria; family Microbiotheriidae; genus Dromiciops; species Dromiciops gliroides. Next base: position 124,386,924 of record NC_057865.1, read on the forward strand.
ACTAGTCAGCTATTTGGTGGTAGCAACAAGTATAAAACTAGTCATAGACTTGTCAAATTTGGGAGGGTAGGAGGAATATGTGGATCCTAGAGGGATTATCCCATTTGAGGGGATTATCACAAAAGTGTCTCAAAAGGAGAGAAACGTGTTTTACTTTAATTCAGTCAACACTGCACACTTTCTTTGTGTAACACTATATTCGATTCTGGAGAAGATTTGGGAACAACTCTAAGTCACAGTCCTTGCCTTCCTCAACTTTGATCCAATTACAAAAGCAAGAGGCAAGTTTGTAAAGCATACAATCTAATGACTATATAATAAGAGAGAAGCAATATGATATAATGGATAGAGGACTTGTCTTAAGTCAGGAAGACCTGGGTTCTAGTTAAAGTCCTGACACATCCTAGTTATGTCATCATGGGAAAGCAATTTCATCTTTCAGTGCCCCCTAGCAACTCAAAGACTATATATTACAGAGGAAGAGCTAATATGTGTTGATGACGGGCATTTTCATACTGAGAAATACCAACAGTGATGAAATTACAATTATAGGATAGATAGAAAAAGAAACAAACAAATACTCCAGAATAAGGGGTACAGCCCATACAGGCTAAAAGAGATAAGAAAGGAATGAATGAATCTTGGCCTAACCAGTGAAGGCTTCTTGGAAAAGGTAGGACTTAGTCTTGGGGCTGCAGAAGTGGTAAATTTCAAATAGATGGAGGGAAAGGTGGCGGCTATTCAGCAAAAAGTGATGAGCTTAAGCAAAGGGGGGCAAAATGGTAGGAACTTCTATCACTTTTTTAGGAGATGTAAAGAATTAATTGTTATTTGAGGTTTTTATGCCTCCGTGCGCACTGACCTGGGGCTCCGCAAACCGCACGGTGCTCCACCCATTGGTTGTAGCCATTGCCGGGGCTCTCGCACCTCACGTCATTACCACTCACCAACGCCTACATGGGCCTGGCAAAATTATAATGATTGGAAGCCTAGTGAGGGCAGTCATGTGACTGTCAGAGCGGCCATCTCATTGGCTGGGGCTATGTGGGGTGTTTCTAGGTTTGGGGGAGGAGAATTGAGTATTCTAGGTGGAAGCTGGAAAGTGACAGGCATTCTGCTGCATATTTTCAGCTGATTCCTGGGCGGTGTTATTTTTTCAGGTATTATAATTTCCCTTTCCCCATTTTATTTCCTTTCCCTTGATCCTACTAATCCTGTTTGTGTTTTTTTTTTTTTAAGTTTGTTCTTGTTAAAATAAATCTTGTTCTGTTTTGAGGGAGGCTGCCGGTCTCCTTCCTTGCCCCAATATTGTGGTGAGCCGCTTAGCTAGCACTCCCCAGTTAAAAATTGGTCCCCACAGAGATATCAAGAAAGCATGTTTTCACTGGACTGAGAATTCACGTTGGAGAATGATGAGAAATAAGGTTGAAGAGGTAGGATGTGAATAGCTTGTAGAGGGCCTTGAGTGTCAGAGTATAGAGTTTGGAATTTATCACATAAGGAGGTATTAAAGGTTTTTCAGCAAGGAAATTACATGCGAAAGTCTTATTTTGGGAAGATCAATGTGGCAGTAGTGGGCAGGATGGGTTGGAGGGGAAGACATTAAAAGGAAGGAAATAATTTCAATAATTGAGGTTAGAAATACTGATAATAACTCACTTTATATATTTAAGGTTTACAAAACATTTTCTTTACAATAACCATGCGAAATAGGTAGTGTAAATATAATTAATCCCATTTTATAGATTACGAAATTGGCTTAGAGAGGTTGACTCCCTTAAGATCTCAGAGCCAATCAGTAGTGGGGATTGGTCTGGTACTCAGGTCTTCTGACTCCTAGCCTAGAGCTCAATTGACTAGACCTTGCTAATTCACTTATGCCAACATTGTTCCCATTGGTACTAACCCATTCATAACAAGAATGTAAGCAATCTAGGTTTAAGTCTTAATTTCAATACCTAATTAATTCTACCTCCTAACATCAATCCAAACTCTACCACTAACTGGCTGTGTGACCTTGAGGAAGTCATAGCCTCTCTAAAGCCTCATTGAAATTTGTAAAATGGAGGTAATTGTGCTTTCCATTCCTACCTCACAGCATCTTTTGATTATTGAGAAAGGTAATTAAAGTGCATTAGCACAGTTTGAAATCTATAAAGTGCCATGCAAATGTCAGGAATTATTAGTCTTCATGGGCCTTCTGACCGGTTGGTCCATTTTCTAAAAGCTTCTGTGGGAGCTTTGAGAAACTGACCACTGTTTCTTCTCCAGTTGCTTTCTCCCCTTCCCCCACTTCAGATCTACCTCAAGAAAAAAAAATCTATGTCTTTAAAAGAAACTTTGGTTGTTGCTATGCTTGTAGCCCAAAGGTAATCACAGCCAATGCATCTGTAATAAGAATCATGGGTAAATTAATAAATAAAGCTATTTGTGTTCATTTGTATTCTTTATTATCTTCTAGACATTTTGCCATCCTTCTCTAGTCTGCTGTGTTGAAGGATATGGTAAATGTTCTTAATTATTTGAGTCAAAATGATGAAAGAGTTTCATATCACAGATGAAGACACTATGTGAATCTACAGTTTTGGAAGAAGTAGGTCTTATCCAAAGACAAAATTGATGGTGACAACAGAAGAATAAATATTTGAAAGGGGACTCTGTGAAAGTTATAATTTGAATATATACATATATTAAATATCTATATATGTATATAGATATTGAGTAGAGATAGATGTACATATAGAAACATATATACATAGCTTGAATTATATATAGATGTATATATATGTATATGTGTATATATAGTTTGAAGATACAAGATAGAAATGTTGAATCAAGACAGTTCAGGAAATTTATGAAAGCTGTTGGCTTCTCTTTCCCCTTCCCCACTGCTTTCACCCCCTGTCTACTCTCCCTCATCATCGAACTTAACCGGATTTCAAACATTTCAAACATTTCAAAAAGGTAAACTCCTAGGGTACTATGGAAAGAATGCTGAACTTTTATGTAGAACTTGGCATCATAGGACTTCAACTCCAGCCTCAGCTCTGAAACTACTTTGGCAAATCATTGAACTTCTCTGAACCTCAGATTCCTTAATTATAAAATGAGAGGTTTGGATCCCTGAGATCCCTTGCAGCTCTTGATTTATGATCCTATATCCTCAAAGCATAGATCATGGTAGGGCTAGAGGGACCTAACAGGTCTAATTTCCTCATTTCACAGATGAGGAAACTGAGGTCGAGAGGTAAGTGACTAGATCAAGGTCATACAGATAGTATGACACAGGTAATATCGGAAACACTGTCCTCTGACTCCAAAGGCACTGCACTTTCCAGAGTATCATGCTGCCTCTAAAATGGCATAACTAAATGGTATTTCTATATCTAGAAGGAAAAGCAAGGAAACAAATATTCTTTATATCTGCTATGTGCCCAGCAATATGATAGGTACTGTGGGAACATTGTAAAGGTAAAAAAAAAAGAGTATGGCACTTATTGCATACCAACTATGTGTTTAGTATTATGCTCAGTGCTATACAAGATAGGTAATTTTTCCTCAAGGAGCTTATGATTATGATTATACAAGAGAAAGCTAACGCACATGACTGGAAAAACCAATGGGAAACTATGAGTCACTGGTTTCTAAGGATAAGAGGAATCTTTAGGAAGGAGAGTACATCAGGCTGGAAGTTGTCAAAGAAGGTTTCATGAAGAAAGTGGGACCTGAGGTGATCTCTGAAGGATGGAGAAGACTATGTAGGCATTCAGGATCATGGAAATTAGAGTTGAAAGGAAGCTTAGAAATAATCTAACCCAAATCCTTCATTTTATTTTTTTATTTTGTTTTGTTTTCAAACTCTTCATTTTATAGAGGCCAGCTGAAGCCCAGAGATGGGAATAGCCTGTGTAGAAGAGGAAGGATCAAATCCAGGTCCTATCATACCAAATCCAATGAACATTCTCCTACAACCAGGGATCCTTTTCCTACAGTCCAGGAGCTTATTTTAAAAATATTTTGATCACTTGTTGATATTGAGTCATTTTTCAATTGTGTCTGACTTTTCATGACTCCATTTGAGGTTTTCTTGGCAAAAATAGTAGAGTGATTTGCCATTTCCTTTTCCAGATCATTTTACAGGTGAGGAAAATGAGGCAAACAGGGTTAAGTGACTTTCCCAGGATCCCACAGTAAGTATCTGAGGCCATATTTTAACGCTGAGAGATGAGTCTTCCTGACTCCAGACCTGGCACGCTATCCATTGCACTACCTGGCTGTCCAACTTTCAATCAATATCTTTTAATGTAATTAATTTTCTTTATAGTCCTATGCATTTTTGTTTGATCATTTAACAACATTCTTCTAAGAAGGGATCCAAAATCTATACCAGACTGCCAACACAGTCCATGATACAAAAACGTTAAGAAATCCTACATTGTACCATGTTGCTTGGCCTTACTGGCATCCACAAAGCATTAGTGATTTAGTGCATTTTACATGACTATCAATAGCTTTGATTTCTTCTTCTAAAAACTGCTTTTCATATCATTTAAGCATTTATAAATTTGGGAATTGTACTTGTTTTTTATGAATTTGTCTCAGCTCCTAATATGTTTGAGAAATGAGACCATTATCAAAGAAACTTGCTGTACAATTTGACTATTTTTCTTCTAATTTTGGCTGCATTGGTTTTGTTTTGGAAAAACTTTTAAATTTTATATAATCAACTTATTAAATGTACTTCCTAAGATACTCTCATTTATTTATGAACACTTCCCATATCCATAAATCTAGAAGTATTTTTTCCATGATCCCCTAATTTGCCTATAGCACCACTTATCTCCAGCTATGTACCCATTTTGAGCTTTGTATATTGTGAAATGTTGGTCCATGCCTAATTCCTGCTAGACTGCTTTCTAGTTTATCCAGCAGTTTTTTTATTGAATAGTGAGTTCTTGGCTTAATTGCTTGGATCTTTGAGTTTATCAAACACTAGGTTACTGTGGTCATTTACTTCTATATGTTGTGTACCTAATCTATTTCATTAATCAACCACTCTCTTTCTTATCCAGTACCATATTGTTTTGATGACTAATGCTTTGTAGTCTACCTTCCTTCATTTTTTTTCATTGATTCCCTTAATAGTCCTGACCTTTTGTTCCTCCAGATTAGTTTTGTTATTATTTTTATAGCTCTATTAAATAATTCCTTGGTAGTTTAATTGGTATGGCACTGAACCAACAAATTAGTTTAGGTAGTATTGTCATTTTTATTATGTTGGCTCAGCCTACCCATGAGCATGTAATATCTTTCCAGTTATTTAGATGTGTCTTTATTTGCATGACAAATGTTTAGTAATTGTGTTTATAGAGTTACTGTGTATTCTTGGCTAGTAGACTTCCATGTATTTTATATTGTCTGAATTTATTTTAAATGTAATTTATTTTTCTATTTTTTTCCTTCTGGGTTTCACTCGTAATATATAGAAATGCTGATGAATTGTCTGGGTTTATTTATATTCTGCAACTTTGCTAAAGTTGTTAATTGTTTCAACTAGTTTTTAGTTGACTCTCTAGGGTTGCCTAAGTATTCCAATGTATCATTTATAAAAAGTGATATTTTTGTTTCCTCAATGCCTAGGCTTATTCTTCTAATTTCTTTTTTCTTGTCTTATTGCTATACATAGCATTTCTAGTACAATTTTGAATAGTAATAGTAATAATGGACATCCTTGCTTCACCCCATATCTCTTTAAAAAAGACTTCAATTTTATCCCCATTACAGATAATGTTTGCTTTTGGTTTCATATAGATACTACTTACATTTTAAGAAAAGCTCCATTTATTCCTATGATTTATAATGTTTTTAATAGGAATTGATATTGTATTTTGTCAAAAGCTTTTTCTGCATTTATTGAGATAATCATATGATTTTTTTTGTTGTTTTTGATATTGTCAGTTATATAGTTTTCCTAATATTGAACCTCCCTTGCATTCCTAAGACAAATCTAACCTGGTCATAGAATAGGATCTTTGTGATATATTTCTGTAATCTCCTTGCTAGTTTTTTATTAAAATTTTTGGGGCCAATATTTATTGGGATCCAGAACTGGGGCAGTCTCAGTAGCAGAGAGAATGCCTCAAATAATCTGCTGCTCTGACTGTGATCTCTGGGCTTGAAAGACTTTTTATGTCTAGTTGATCAAGACTGAGAACTTCCATTTAGACCAGAATGAGACTTTACTACTTAGGTTAGGGCTTGATCTACTGGAGGTAAAAAAAAATTCTTCTCAAAGACCTAGAAGTTATAAAATCTCAATATCTGAAAGTACAGCTTTGTCCTTATGGTAGAATTGTAGGGGAAATCACTGGTGAACTCTATTGATTCAGATGCAGGGAGTGACAGTCTAATTCTGGCAGGGAAAACCTTATTTCCTCTTCATTGGATCTTTTCTTCCTTATCCACCACTTATAACCAAAGGAATAGTGCTTGAGAACCAGGATTTTGATAGAGCTGTGGAAATTTATTTTGATTTGGGGACCCTACCTTTGGGCTGAGATTAGAAAGCCTTAGGCCCTCAGGGTTTCTTCTGTGTGGGAGGTGCTGGTGCCCCTCCCCCTCTGCTTCAGCTGAGCCAAAAAGCCCCATGGGCTGTACAAGACACCAGGTCAGACAGCTGGGGGGAGGGATCCCCAGTTCCCTCTACCCTGAGAGGATCTATCTGAGAGATCCCGGGCTTGTCTAGGCCGGGCTCTGGTGTAGCCCGTGCTGAGGTCCCAGGCACACAGCAGTGGCATGGGCCCCTGGAGCCCTGGGTGTGGTACACATGGGAGGCTCGAGCGCCGCCCCCCCCCCCCCACACACAGCCGCAGCCCTGGCTGGCGGATTAGCTTGGTGTGTATGGGGGCACAAAAGCCCCAAGATTTGAGTGGAGAAAAGGAAGATATATATGTAGACCTGGGAGTTAGACAGTAAGAGGAACTGACAATATTAGAAGAACAGAAGTGGGGCTAACAGGATTAGAGGGGTGGCAAAGGCGGCAGAAGGCAGACTGACAGAGCAGGCAGACAGACAGAACAGGAGGCAGCGGAGAGCACAGAAGCGGTCAGCACAGGGTACAGGTTGGAGAAAGCGGAGATTAAGAGAACAGAAGGACATTGGAGCACTAGGAGAACGGAAGGAGAGGCTGGTGAGAGAGAAACACAGAGTTTCAGCAGAGGAAAGTTAAATGCAGGGGGATCGACAAAGTGAAAGGGGCTTGGAGTTAGTGAAAGGAGCTGAGTAGTTAAAGTGGAATATATACCCTAAGGCAAGAGGTGGCAAGGGCCCTTATTGTATTAAAAAAGTTCCAGGTGCAGCAGGTTGTACATTTTATTTCCCTGTATTCTTAATTTAAAATTGTATCTCATAAATAAACTCTGCTTTGATTATTTAGTTAAGAGGCTTCATAATCTTTAACTTATCAGTTTTGGGAGTGGAGCAGTGTGGTGGAACTTTATAAATGGCCCACATTAAATTAATAGCAGTCAGATAACCAAACAGTCAGTAGTCCCAGATTAAGTAGCCCAGTCAGATTAGGCCCCCCAAATTAGCCCCAGTCAGTAATAATATTTCTACAGAGCCAAAATATAAGAAGCCGAGAATGCTCATGTTATAGTCCAAAAAGTCATTCTGAATGGTTGAGTCAAACTGTCTCTGCTCTGGTCCTGCTACCTCTGACTGCCCAACACCCCAGTGCTATTCTTTTTGGGGAAATTTCTATGCCTCATGCTTCACATTCACATTCTAATATCTATATAGGCAGGACACCATGAGCTATGTCCTTACCTGTGACATTAGAAGTGGAAAACTCCAATATAGCTGAGCAAAATCCTCTATCCTTCCTCTAAAATCCACAGCTTTCACCTGCATGATCAAGCTACCCTGCAATAGAAGTAACGAATTTCACAGTTATCCCACCCATTCACATGAAGAGAGTTTGGTGGAATCTGGCTATGCCTCATCTAAATAATATTCTCTCATAGGATAATTATTAACCCCTCTGCTTTCTCTTGCCAGAGCCTAAAGACCATTGCATTTGAGGCAACTCCTGACTACTATTCCAGTGGCTTGTACTCTCTTGTGCCAACTAGGTGCAACTAACTGGGTGACACAGTGGATAGAGCACTGAGCTTGAAATCAGGAAGATTCATCTCCCTGAGTTCAAATCCAGCCTCAGACACTTACTAGCTGGATGACTCTGGGTAAGTCACTTAACCCTTTTTGCCTCATTTTCCTCATCTGTAAAATGAACTGGAGAAGGAAATGACAAATCACTCCAGTATCTTTACCAAGAAAACCCCAAATGGGGTCATGAAGAGTCAGATACTGAGAAACAACTGAACAACAACAAAAATTTCTCTTGCCATGGCCTAAAGACCTTCATATTTGAGGCAACATTTCTCCACCCTCCAAGGGACTTGCACTCGGTTTTATCATTTTCCAGTGCCAACTAAGACCCAGTGGTAGCCTATGACCTGAACCCTTTCTCCGTACACCTTGGTGTCTTGTGTTAGGCCCTGCTTGAGGTGAAATGATCTGTCATAAAGATCTCTTGCTTTAAGCATTACTGGCCTGTCTGAGATTTTGGCAAATAAACAAAAAAACACACCAAAAATCCCCAAAGCAAATGAAGAGGGAGACCCAGTTAGAGTCATTTGCAATTTGGAGTCTGAAGTCCTGGGTTTAAATAACTACTCTGCCACTAGCTACGTGTGTGAATTTGGGCAAGTACATTTCGCCTTTGATCCTTAGGTTCATTGTCAATAAAATAAGAGTGGCTCAGACTATGGGAACTCTAAGATCCCTTTCTACAGAGGAACATAGCTTTATAGTGAAGCCATCTAAGCCAACCCCTTATTTTAGACATGATGAAACTGAGGGCCTAAGAATTGGAAGGATTTGCCCAAAGGCACAGAGGTAATAATCATCAGAGGCAGGATGTAAACCCATATCCTCTGACATGAGCCAGTGCCTTCCCCACTGCACCATGCTGGTTCTTCCTGATACAGAAAGCAAGAGAAAAATAATAGATAGGAAAGGGAAGATGTTATTAATGTACTGAATGTTCTCATACTGTAAAAGTTTGTGAAACCAACATGGTTGGTTCTCAATCAATATTAAATGATAATCAAAGTATTTGGCCCAAGCTATCCTTTATAGTACTCATTTACTATAGTAACCACGTTAGGAATGTTTCCAGTCACATCTGACTCTTTGTGACCCCCATTTGGGATTTTCTTGGTAGAGATACTAGAGAGGTTTGCCATTTCCTTTTCCTGCTCATTTTACAGTTGAGGAAACTAAGGCAAATAGGGTTAAGTGACTTGCCCAGGATCATACATCTATTACGTGTCTGAGGTCACATTTGAACTTAGGTCTTGCTGACTCCAGGCCCAACATTCTATCCCCTATGCCACCTAGTTTCTAACTGACAATTGTTTTAAAATAGAGACCATGAAGAACATTTAGGAAGGTGTAAACACATTGCTATGGACTAGATGAGGAAAATATATTTGGGATTTTGCTCTCTGCTACTTTAGTGAAATCCCTTACCTGACACTAGATAATGCTTGACATTTGAAATAAAGGGCTCAGTTGCAGTCATATGTGGATAGGATTATTTTTGAATTCTTGCCTTTGACTGGCCACCACAATTGCTTATTTCAGTCAGAAGGATTCAAGCCATTTCAGCATTGTAGCATATTTGCATAAAGAGGAGTGTGGGTAGAACATTTCTTCTCTTTTACATTCCTGCATTGAGATGAAGCATTGGGAAATTTGAATTCTGTGAGCATGGGAGGCATAGAGGAAATTTTCCTTCACAACTCCTGCAAATGAGGAAAGAGGCAACAAAGGGGATGGTTGATTCCAACAATTCCACAAAGGTGTTTAAGGCATCTGATTATTAGGAAAAGAGCAGGTATACAAATGATGGTAAATGTAAAGTTTAGCCAAGATTTGGTAGAGAGAAAGATGGCATGGTAGTGATACAGTGCTGGTGACAGTGGAGGTTGTCATAAGAAAATGTCTGATCATTTTGGAAAATATTTTGTTATCAAATTGAAAAAGTCACTGAAATATTTTTTGACCCTTTGACCCAGTGAAATGAATATACTCCAAGGAGACAAAGAAAAAAACATACATACATAATATATACATACATACATATACATACATACACACACACACATATATGTAATGGGAGACTGCACAATGAGGGCCCAGTGTTTAAACCATTCATAAATTTCCCCTTCCTGGTAGATTATATAGAACATGCAATATTCCCATGTAGATTGTTGGTGAGTGCACTTTTAGCTATCTATGAATCACTGAGGGGTTGGTATTGTGGTGCAAAAGAATCTCCTGATGGGCCAAAGAGCCAGAACTGAGGAATGCACACTCAAGACATGAAAAGATTTTATGTATATAACATATATTCAGGAAAATAGTCTCATCAGGGAGGTAAGATGTCTTACAAGATGCACCATGGCATAGCAGATCAAGGGGTGATATTGGAGTCAAGGGAAAATGGGCAAGTCCCACATTCGAAATATACTGACTGTATGACCTTGGGCAAGTCATTTAACTTCTGAGTAGATGTTATCTCACTCTCTTCCCTTCCAGCCTTCGATGAAGAGGAGGGCTATGATCCACTGGGTGGCAGAGGGGACTGGATGCCTGATCCTCCTGGCTACCATGGGTTCCTGAGTGCATGGTACCTGTTACTTTTGTTTATTCTTTCCTGATCTCAGGTAAATGAGTTTTGTGAGATGGAACAGACTAGGTTATGACATTTGTAGTCTTGGAAAAGTTGGAATAGTTGTCAGAGCCTCCTTCAGAACCAGAGTTGGTAGTAGAGAGGCAGCAGCTTAACCTAGCCCAGCAGTAGATTGACCCAAAACTGAAAGATTGCATCAAGCAAAAAGCTAGCTCAGTTGAGCAAGGGAACCATTCATCCATTGATGACACCACTCCCTGGAGTCAACTTAGTAGGGCCTCCTTAAGGGGAGAAAAGGACTCCTAGGGCCAGGAATCATGAGGCACCTTTTGCTCCAAGTGTTCCATGCACCTGTGCCTCACCATTGTATTTTTAGCTTGAGTCTACTCTCCCTGGGGACCTTGTGTATACAAGGGGAGAATGTGCCCCATCTGCCTTGTTTGGGAGATGTTTTTGTAACTTCAGTCTTTACTATGCCTTTTAAATAAATATCCATTTTTAAAAGCTAATTGGTGCCAAGTGGTTTACCAATATGGGGTTGGGGGAGTGGCAGAGAGAGTATCAGGCTGGGGCTTAAATGATACAATACTATATAACTCACAGCCCTCTCGAATCATGAGGGGAATAGTGTTAAGTTGTTTTCTGGAGATCCATCATGTTAGTCTAATGTGAGTGGAGTAAGCCAAGAGAGAGTACTACACACACATATGTTCATCTATCTATCTATCTATCTATCTATCTATCTATCTATCTATCTATCTATCTATCTATCCATCCATCCATCCATCCATCCATCTATCTATCTATCTTTGTCTTCTATCATCTATCTATCTACCTATCATCTATCTTTATATGTGTATACATACATATAACACACATAGATAGACATATTATCAACAATAACAACAATATACATCATCACTTTTATAGGAGAAAAGAACTGAGAAAGCAAATGCCTATGTACTGGGGAATGGCCAAACAAGTCATGATACATGAATTTAGCAAGGCTAAGGACTAGAATTTTGATTCCATTAGTATGGGGCACCCACTGTACCAATGTACATTGGCAGTTTCTCTGCAACTCATTGTCCTAGTTCCTAGGGCAGAGAGAAGTTAAATGTCCAAGGTTATATAGTCAATATGTTTCAAAGGTTATATAGTCAATATGTTTCAAATTCCCTTGACTCCAATATCACCCCTTGATCGACTATTCCATGGTGCATCTTGTAAGACATCTTACCTCTCTGATTAGACTATTTTCCTGAATATATGTTATATACATAGAATCTTCATGTCTTGAGAGATGATGAATATGAATTCATAGATACTTGGGAAGACATACTAACCCATTCATAATGAAGTGAACTGAACTGGAGAAAAATTTATATGCTGACAATAATTTGAATGACAGCAACATTAAGAGAATATAAAACTGATCAACTTAGTGATTAAACATGATCTCATATGGAAGTAAGCCTCTTGAATTCAGCAGAATGATGGGGGATAATAGTTGTGGAATATGGAATAAATTTCTAAACATAGTATATTGATTTTTTTTACTTGACTGTTAACATAAATATATGTATGTATTTGGCTTTATTAGAAGCAGGAGTTATTGGGAAGAGATAGTGATTGCACACACACACACACACGCATGCACACACACACGCATGCACACACACACACACATATATATATGGGCTTAGAGAGGTTAAGCATCTTCAGCTAGTAAGTATATGAGGCAGTAATCTAATACAGCCCTGACACTGCAGCCACAACATCCTGTTGTCTCTCAATAAAGAATGAAGCTATGTTATCAGATCCCATCCAGCACTGCCTAGCTGAATTGTACCAACTGACCTCATCTCTATCTTGTACCTACATCTACAATGTGGGCCTAGAGTCAGGGTTTAGGGTTCAAGAGGAGTGTTTCTGCCTTAGACATTGACACATGATATATATCAAGTGCCCTAAACAATTTTTTGGTGAGAGTCTAGATCTGGGATATCATCTTTGTGGAGGATTCATAGCAATGGAAACTCCTACTACCAATGCATATGGGTAACTCATCTATAGCCTCTAACTTAGAGAGTTTCCTGGAGGGGGGGGGGGGTTCTGAGAAGTTAGGTGACTTGCCCAAGGTCACACAGCCAAAAATATAAATTGCTTAGATTCACAGAAGAGGAAATAGATTATCTCTATAGGTCTATTTTAGACAAAAACATTGAACAGGCCATAAATGAGCTTCCTAAGAGAAAAATACCAGGACCAGAAGAATTGGCAAGTGAATTCTATTAAATATTTAAAGATCAACTAATTCCAATATTAAATACATTATTTGTAATAACAGCCAGTATGCTTCAGAGGCAGGACAGAACTCAGATTTTCCTGACTTTATAGCCAGTCTGCTATTCACTTTGCTGCGATGCCTTACATATAATAGATATTTAATATATGGGGTTTAGTAGATAGAACACTGGGCTTGGAATCAGAAAGACTCATCTTCATGAATTCAAATCTGGCATCAAACACTAGCTGTGTGACCCTAGGCAAATAATTTAACCCTATTTACTTCAATTCCTCATGTGTAAAATGAACTGGAGAAGGAAATGGAAAACCACTCCAGTCTCTTTGCCAAGAAACCCCCAAAATGTGGTCACGAAGAGTCAGACATGCCTGAAATGACTGAACAACAATATATATATTTGTTGATTCCTCAATTCTAGGGTTGGGGTCAAGATAGAAGACTGCAATCATATGGAAAATTTGCCTATAGTTGTGCCAAGAAACACAGGATTACAGATATGGAGGAGACCTCAGAGGCCATCAAGGTCAAAACAACATTTCCCACGTGGTCATCCAGGCCTTGTTTGATGACCTCCAGGAGGGGGAACACATTATCCATTTCCAAGGTAGCCCATGCCTCTTTTGGCTGGCTCAAGTTTGTAGAAAAACATTTTTTTTTTTTATCAAGCCTAAAGCTGTCTCTCTGTAACTTTGCCCTGCTCCAACTTATGCCTTCTGTGACCAATAAGAACAAGTCAAACTTGCTTCATATGACATTCTTTCAATACCTGAATACAACTATGATCTCTTTCCCCAAGTTTTGTCTACTTCAGACAAATCCTTTTCAATTTCTTTGCTAATTCTTTTTTTTTTTTTTTCAGGGCAATGGGGGTTAAGTGATTTGCCCGGGGTCATACAGCTAGTAACTGTCAAGTGTCTGAGGCTGAATTTGAACTCAGGTCCTCCTGAATCCAGGGCTGATGCTATATCCACTGCGCCACCTAGCTGCCCCCTTTGCTGATTCTTCTATGGCATTATTTCAAGGGCCTTCATCTTTCTGGTCACCTTTCCATGGATCTCCAACATATTTTGAGAAAGTCATGTTGTTTCTTCATAATAACCATTTTTTTTTACACTATGGAGAACTATCCTTTAGTAATACGTTATTTAATTTTACCAAGAATCAAAATCAAATTTGCTGCTTTGGTAGTTTGCAGACTCTACTTGCTTCCCTTGCCTCCCCCTTTTTTTGAATGTTGGGATAACAATTACATCTCCGGTCCTGTGCTCCTCCCATTTTCCAAATCTTTGACAAAGCATTGACAGTGCTTTAGTAATCATATAATCCAGTTATTTTTTTTTTTACTTTTTTTCTTTTTTGCAGGGCAGTGAGGGTTAAGTGACTTGCCCATGGTCACACAGCTAGTGTCAAGTGTCTGAGGCCAGCTTTGAACTCAGGTCCTCCTGAATCCAGGGCGGGTGCTTTATCCACTGTGCCATCTAGCTGCCCTCCCAGTTATTTTTAATAAATGCTTCGGAATGTAGTTCATCTGGCCCTGCTAAGTTTTGACTTATCAAGGGCAACTGGTTATTCTCTTAATAGCATTCTATTTTCCTTAACTTTAAAGTCATTTGTTGAGCTACCCTTTCTAGTTGAGTATTTCCCTTGATAGAGAGAAAAAGAAGTAAAATAGAGTTCAACAGTTCTTTGTTCTTTATTACTATCTTATCTTTAACAAGTAACAGTCATTCTTTCTTCCATCTTCATCTTTTCCTCAACATAGCTTAAAAATACTTTAGATTGTACTCAGTGTCCCTTGCCAACATCAGCTCATTCAAAGCTTTTGACCGACCTCATACTATTTTTGTTGAGCTGCCCTATGCCTTTGTTTCAGTCCTTAGTTACCTGCTTTTGCCTCTATCTTCTGTACATCTAATTGGTTGATGAGTTTGCTATTTATCTATATCAATCTGTTTAGAAAGCACTGTCCTTTTCCTCATTGTAATGATTTCACTTTGTGTCTTCAGAATACAGTTGATAATTTCCTATCTTCCCTGGGCTTACTTTTCCTTTAAAATTGTATTGCGCAGAATCTGACCACTTAATCTGTTGGAATCTTCTCTCTATAACTATAGGTTTCACATCAGGCTATGGTTGGCATTCAGCTCTGAATTCATCTCAAATTCTATTGTGTATTGATCATTTCCCTTCAAGATTCCCACCGTTTCCACCAAAACAAAAATGTTATGCTTAGGGGTGAGAGTAAGGTCCAGTATAAAAATTCTTTTCATTTATTCCTCCATCATTCTGGGGATGGAATTGTCTTTATAACAAGCTAAGAAAAAATGAAATATTGCATGTGCTCTGAGAGAGGGGCAGCATGAGAGGAGATGGAACACTTCATTAAATTCAGATAATTAAAATCTGCATCACTACAATGTCATGGATTTTTGTTGGATTTTATGCTTTGTTTCCTGAACTCCTCACCTATTTCCTCATCCTCTCCAGATGATCTTTTAATACTCTGAAGCAATATTGCTTCTTTCTTTCTCCTTTGAGTGTCATTTAAATGATTCCCACCACTGAGACCAGAAGGTTCTTCCCCTCTTGTTATTAGGGCAAACACTTCTGCACTTGACCTATGCAAATACCTAACACTAAGAGAAAACAGCTGTGTCAATGCACACAAAGCTGGGGAATTGCCAACAGCTGAAAGCCAAGCACTAGTCAAGGAGCTATGAGTGGGGGAGATGAAACAAAAAGGCGTGTGGTGGTCCACCTCCCAATGGCCAACCAGAGAACTCCTACAAAGTGCACAGAAAAAAAATATGAATAACTTGTCATGAATAAAAAGCACAAGCCAAATTTTGTTCTATATAATCCTAAGGTAAGACATAATGGATACTGTATCATTGAATACAACATGCTCAATCATTTAAATGTTCTTATGATTGTTTTTCAGTATGCACTCTTTTCTAAGAGTCTACCATTTGCTTTATTAAGTGATTGTATCAAACTGGCTCTTTTTAACTTGGTGAGATACATATTTAGTTATATTCTTTGTATATTTCATGGTTTTCTAAATGTCTTTAAAATGTTAATCAGATACAAAGGTTCACTTTGATAAAGGAAGTGGTTGAATTATATATGAATTCTTTTGTGCTCAAGAGGCAACATGAGGTAGTAGACAGAATACTGGATTTAAAGTCATAAGGCTTGGGTTTGAATTTTGGCTCTGCCTTTTACTTCACTGTGTGATTTCTGGCAAATCACTTTATCTCTTTGAGCCTCAGTTTTTTCATGTATAAAATGAGGCAATTGGACTTCAAGGGTTCTTACTCCAAGGTCTATGGACTTGAAAAATATTTTCATAACAGTATTTCAATGTGTTTGGTTTCCTTTGTATTTTTATTCCCTATATATTTTATTTTATTCATTTAAAACATTTTTTTTCTGAGAAGGGATGCATAGGCTTCACCAGACTGTCAAAGGGGACCATAGCACCAAAAGGGTTAAGAATCCTTGGATTAATTGATCTCTAAGGTCTCCTCCAACTGTAAATCCAATCATTGGCCTCCCTTACAGAGAGCTGCTCCTCCTTTGCAGAGCTTCTCCTAGCCCATGGCCATCTCCCTACATTTCCTGAGAAATGAAAAGAACATTTAAGTCAGAGTCAGAGCACCCAGATTCAAAGCTTTCCATCCGATACATATGACCTCAGACAAGTCATTAAGTTCTCTGAGACTTAATTGCTTCATCTGTAAAATAATGGGGATGGACTAGCACTGTGCTGTAAAAGGCATGTTGAATGTGGGGTCAGGGGAACTGGGTTTGAATTCTGATTTTGCTGTTTAATGAATTAATGATAATAACAATAGCTAGAGTTCACAAAACACTTTATAATTACTATGTTAATTTATGCTCAAAAACAACCCTGAGGGAGGTGCTAATAAATACCCATTTTATTGATAAAGAAATTGAAGTAGATGAAATTTTAATGAATTGCCCAAAGTAACACAGCTAGTAAGTGTTTGAGGTTGGATTTGAACTCAGGTTTTTTTTGAGTTCAAGTCTAGCTCTCTATCTTCTGTCCATCTGCCACATGTATGACTTTGAGAAAATCAATTTGGGCATCAATTTCCTTAGCTGTAAAATGAAGAGTTTAGATAAAGTGACCTCTAAGACCCTTTCTAATTCTGTAATATTCAAGAGACTGAGTAAGTCAATTTGGAAAGTCTTCTCTTTCCAATTAACTATATTTTGGAGACCTTGGTTCATGGTCCTAAACTGAGATAGCATCTGCCAGTTCTGCCCTTTTGGATCTCAGTGCTCCCAAACTGCTGACTCCTATTATTAAGCCCTGCAGATGTCTCTTGCCTCTGGCCCAAATTTCTTTGCCACCTAATAATGAGAGATTCCTTGTCCTTAACTTCCCACTTGTTTCTTACCAAATTATTTCATGATCATCTGTCCTGATCTACTCTCTTAGAGAGGGAATGGGGAAATGGAACATAAACCTAAGGTCAGGAATCTGGGTCCAGAGCTAGAAAGATGCTAATAGAACCTGTGTATGTATTGAGTTAACTTGATACTGCTCCTCAATTTGCATATTAAAATTAATTTTTATCAAGTAATCAAAATGACTACTATAATTTAATTAATGTTCCTTTTCTGACTTAATCTTGTGCCACTGATAATGAGGAATGTTAGGTTCAGAATGCTCCTTCAATTAGTAGTAGTTCAGTTTAATTTGTTTGTGCCACATTTTCTTTGGATAATTTGTGTTTTTTAAAGTCTATGTCCAGTTAACTCAATTAGTTAGGCTATGGTACTGTTGAGGGAGGTCATGAGTTTGACCTCCATGTGGGCCAATTAGTTTTACACAAAGAATCTCTTAACACACCCTACCATCTTGGAGGTTTATACTTTTGTTTACAGTGGGAACTAGATGAGTTAATGTAAATGAATCAATAGGAAGTTAATGAAAAGAGCATGTCTTCCTGACATTAGGTATGTACAATCTTTATCACTTGTTAATAAATACTTATTAAACACTGTACCTCACTGTACGATGTATTTTAGGTGGTGGGAATAAAAGGCTTAGGATATGTTTCCTACTCTTAAGGAGTTTATAGTCTAGCAGCAAAACAAGATGGGGACCCAGCTGAAAAATGTGTGTTGGGTAAAAAAACATTTTCTGTGAGGTTGAGGGAAGAGGACTTCTGTGAACTGGAAGGATTTAAGGAAGGCTCCATGGATGAAAGGATATTGGAATAGTGTCTTAAGGAATGGTTTTGAGGAAGTTTAGTGGTGGAATAGGTATTTAGAAGGAACAGGATTATTAATTTTACCTCAAACATAGAAGGTGACACCTTTCTAACCTCTTTGCCTGGAGGCAAAACCACTTTTCCAAGCAAAATAATTTGAATGTAATTGGAAACCATTGAAAAGATTTTAAGCAGAAAAATAACTAAATCTAGATATATACATAAGCAAGATTATTTTGACAAAATATAAAGCACAGATTGGAAGAGAACAGAGAGCAGAAGAAGTAAGACCTGGTAGAAAACTATTGCAATGGTCCAGACAGGCAGTCATGAAAACCTGTACTAGGGCAGAGATGGTTTGAATAAAAAGGAGGGAATATGTGTCTGAAGGGCAACACGTTCTAGTTTTTATAACTATGGTTGGTTACTCTTCCTAGAAATTATTATTGGTTCTGGCTCTACTATTGGTTGCAATCAAATAAGCACTTGCCTCTGATGACTGATGTTGATTATTTGATTGAAGTTGATAATGCTCCTTATTTTCATACAGCACTATGTAGATAGAATACTCTGGAATAGATTGCCTTTACAAATTTTTTTTCCAAAAGAGCATACTATTCAATGACATGAATCTTGAATTGTGGATGGTTATTTGTCCAGGAATGGAAAGGAAGCTATTTGCAAGGAAGTTTGAGATATGATGTACTCTGAAAGAACAGAAATGATATAAGCTGAAGGAACAGACCAGAGGCAATCAAGAAAGAAGAATAAGCAACAAAAGCAGAGAGAGAAAATCCTGGACATCTTTGAACTGGACAAGAACAGTATTATGTAGTGGGATGAGCCCTGGATCTGAAGTTGTGAGCCTTGGGTTCTGATTTTAGCTCAAACACTACCTGAGCAGCTTTGAACAAGTTATTTTGTATCTCTAGTCCCCAAATTTTCCATTTGTAAATTGGTGATGAGATGCAAAGAGTGGACTGAGGGATTTTTAAAGGTACCTTCTAGCTCTAGATTTCTGGGATTTAAAATAAGTTTGAAAGAAATGAGAAACTCATGCAAACACTCTAGAAGAAAAAAGATAAAGAAGGAAAATTACCCCAACAGCAATTATGTGATTGACTTGGAGGATATGTGAGATAGTAGATAATCAGGTTTCGTGGCCAGTAAGTAGGTTTTAATATTTGAACAGAAGATATTGATATCCTGCACACACTTGGCATTCTGGGAAGTTGAAAATCCCTAGGGCAATAAACAGTAGAGAAGAGGAAGGGAACCTGTTACTTTATGTTTTCAGCACCAAATTCTATCCCTCCTTTGCTCCCCTCACCCCTTTCTGAAGGGGTAAGCACTCAGATATGTTATACATGTACAATTATGTAAAACATTTCCATATTAGTAATTTTATCTAAGATTTGAATAAAAGGGGAAAATTGAAAGATATCAAAAAATATCATGTGTAAGTTTGTGTTCAATCAATATCCATTCTTTCTTTGGAGGCAGATAATGTGTTTCATCATTATTCCTTTGGGATTGTCTTGGATCATTGTATTGCTGAGAATAGTTAAGTCATTCACAGTTCTTCGTCAAACAATATTGCTGTCAAGGTGCACAGTGTTCTCCTGGTGCTGCTCACTTTACCAGCTATGTGTTTTGAAACAATCTATTGTAAAGTTGAGAAACTGGACTTTGCTCTGTTGTTACTTTTCTCTAACAATGCCCAGTGCAGCTGTTTCTACATTTAGTGATAAGTTGTAAATCCAATGATTTTTATCATGAGTGTGTTTCCCTTTGTGTGAAATTTGTTCATGTTCATCCTTTGAATCAATGTACCTTTCTTCATCCAACTTGCCTTTCACAGACAAATACCCCTGGCAATTTCCATACTGTGATTGTCCTTCAATTGTGACATCCCAAGAAAAACATAAGAATCTTGAAGGTTACTACCATTGGTAATTACATTGGTCTTCCTTAGGTAGAAAATGGTGAAGACTGACCTGACAGAACTCTGAATTATCATTGTCTCTATAGCAGTTTCCATTTACCTTCTTTCACTCATAGAAAATTGATTCAAAAGTTGTGTTAGGGCAGATGTGTCCTGGCACATGACAAGCAGATTCTAAAAATCAACTATAATATTAATTAAATGGGTAAATTAATAACATTATGTTTCCAAAGCTAAAGTACTTTTATGTCACATCATGATTACAAAGATAAATCTAGCATCTATGTTTTTGGTTTTCATGATTACACAGAGTGGGGAAAAGTCCTTTATGTAAAGAAAGGAATAAAGAGCAAACTCCCCTGTTATAGTTTTTTTTTAAAGGTTGATTTTGCAAGATTTACAATAAACTAATTCACTAGGAAGTACTTTGAAGATGAAGGTAATTTATGAAAATAGATCTTTGTTCAGATATGCCAGCGGATGTTGTAATATGTAACTTTGGCCATTAGGATACTGTCTACATTCACAAACCTCAGAAATAGAGAAAAGGGGGGGGGCAACCTCCTACTGTCCAAATTCCATTATTAGAAAAAAATTGCATTGTCTCATCAAACAAAGGTTACAGTGGTTATTTGGGAGCAGTAAGGAAGTGGCCAACACCCAACGAGGCCTTTGGACTGTTGGAGAAATTTGCCAAGCTGTTTATCTCACCAGGAGACCAGTTGCTAACTGTCAATCAAGAGTATCTCGGGACTGATCCAAAGAGCACTTCTTGCTTGATGGAGGCTGACTGCCAGGCTCCTGGTGGCGACAGTCCAGGGACACCAATTTCTCTTGATATCTTTGGGTAATTTGCATATTTATGGGGGGGGAGGGAAGGTTCAAGAAAGGCTTAAAAGGTGGCTAAGAATTCATTCTGTCATTTTCTTACTTGTGTTTGTGGTATATCCCTGAGGTTTGTGAGTAGGGGGTGAGAATAGGAATTTTAGTAGCCATCCCCTAAAAGCGATTCAGAGGGAAATGGTTTATCAGTGTATATTCAAGACAGCTACAAACCATATATTTGGTAAATAGAACATAAAACAACATCAGTAGTAGTGACATCTGGTGGCTAGCTGATAATGTCAGAGTTTTCCTAATTCCTTAGAGATAAGTATTTGTATGCATAATTCAGCAGTGCAAAAACAGTTTCTTTCTAGAGAATAGGAAAAAATTCCGACAGCTAATAAGTTTGCAGAAAGCTAGTTTCTCATCTCAAACATAAAGGCTTGTCAGTGTGACATTTCGTTTACCCCAAATTCTTGAAAAATAAAGTTTGCAAATAAGTGATACTTTTCCCAGGTAACTAAAACTGTCTCCTTCCTTAAGCATTAAAACTTTTATTTGAACCATTTTAGAAGGAATCTTTCTCACATATTTCTCTGCTCTGCATATTATACTGAACATCATTGAACCTTTTCTCCCTGATTCTGAATTTTTATGGGATTTAGAGTTAGAATGATCTTCAGTCAGCTAGCCTAACCCCAACAATTTATAGATGAGGACACTGAGACCTAGAGAAGTCAGGTGATTTGTCCAAGGTTATATAGTAATTTCTTTAAATAGTGAGTTATAGCCAAGGCATCTCCTTGGGCAGTGGAGGCTTCTTACCAACATGGGCAAACTGTGATAGCACACAGAAGGATGTTCTCAGAGCAAAGGAGAGGATCACTGGTAGATATGGGACTCAAAGCCAAGTTTTAACTCTAAACCCACCAGTCTTTTTACTACCCCACGCATAGATTATTTAATTGTTTGTCATGTCCGACTCTCCCCATTTGGGCTTTTCTTGGTAGAGATACTGGAACAGTTTGCCATTTCCTTCTCCAGCTCATTTAATAGATGAGAAACCGAGGCAAACAGGATTAAGTGTTTGTGCCCAGGGTCACACCGCTAGTAAGCGTCTGAGGACAAATTTGAATTCAGGAAGATGTCTTCCTGACTTCGAGCCATACACTCTATCCACTGCACCACCTGGCAGCCCCAACTACACCACACCATTTCACTCCGTTGTTGTCATATAGTGAGTCTTTCAGAGAAAACTGAGAAATGTAAGCTTTTCCTTTTATCCAACCCCTGACACTAACTGCATCTGAGGATTAAACAGGACCAAGAAAAACACAGAGGACTTGGTGATTCCCTCATTTTCTCTGCCATCATCCTTCTAATCACAATCACATTTTTCGTGTTGGTGAGGAACCAACACTGCCCAAAGATTTTCTTTGGTTGTAATTAATTATATTTGAAGAACTTAGTTTTTCCTCCATACCTCACCTAAGAGCGTTATCTTATTTCTCCTGGATAAGACAGATTTGGACCTCACTCTCTCCAGTTATTATTAGCACCTTGTTTTACAGTTGAGGAATACCATCCTATCAGAGTTTAACCTCTGCAGGCTCTTAAAGTTCCCTGTGGGCTGAGTGATTTTTGCCCTAACCTTTCCCCAGTACTCTAAGAAAAATCAGCCCTCCAGTAACTGAAATAACTAATAGGTTTGCAAATGTATTAAATTATTTTGAAATATGGAATCCTGTGAGCATGTAGCATTGGAGGATTCATAATTGGAAGGGACATTAGAAATCATCTTGTTCAACATCCTCCATTTCACAAGTGAGAAAACCGAAGTCCACTGAAGACAACCAGTTCATATAGGTAATCGTATTCAGAGATGGGATTTTAATCTCATGTCTTCTAATAGAAAATCCAGAAGTCATTTTGTGTTCTTGAGTTTTGTGAAACCCCATTTAGGGCCATTCTTCCAAGTGGGCACTTGAATTTTCAGTCCAGGTCCCCACCACTGATGACTATTCTCAAAGTTGTGGGGATAATTCTGAGGGGCTGGATTTCTAGTCATGTTATTCATGAATTCCCATGGGTAGGTACCCTGCTAACAAACAGAGTCTATTGACTTTTAGAAAAAGGATCTGACAAGGTACAGTAGGAACAAGTGGTATTAAATACCAACCCTACCATCCCCCCCCCCTCCACAATCTGGGAAATACTATACCACAAATAAACAGAATCTGTGAGGAGAGTGAGCACTAACTTTAAAGTATAATGATACTAAGGCACATGGATGGCACAGAGTACCTCTTTATTGGCTTTTGAAATAATTCCACCCCATTCCACACACCCCCATTTATGGAGTCCTCATGAAGGCTGCTGTGGGGCATAGCATTAGTGATGGTTGAGTTGCTCTGCTGGGCTGGTTCTTCATTAATATAGCCTCTCTTCTGGGTTGGGCTAGTTTGTTGCTTGGTCAGACTTTGGTAAGCTACACTACTCTTCTGTTGAGTCTGTCCATTTCTCTCCTGGCCTAGGCTGTACTGCTATTGCTGATGGTATTCTCTCCTTGCTTTCTTCTCAGATGCTTCAATCTCTCAAGAGCTTACAAAGCACATAAGGTTACATCCTGGGCACTTTCATCTCAATGTTGCTTCTTGGTCACCTAATCGTGGAAGGAAGCACAATGAAGTCAAGGCAGCCATACATTCCCTGCTACCATTAACTAGGTAGGAAATGGAGCTGGTGCCTTGCAATTACCTGAGTTTCAAGGGAGCAGCTCAAAGTAGTCCTGCTTCCTTGCAGCCCTAAAGTAAGGAGGGCAACAGAGGAGTGGGAAACCCCTTTGTCTACCCACTCAGTGCTGGCTCAGCAGCCCCTGAATTGCAGTTCTGGCTGTTCAGCCAATTAAAAGACTTTTTACCATCGTGTAGTACAAGGTTCTGAGTCATCCATGTGATCTTTTGGACTAAAACCAGACAGGGAAGAAACACACTTGCTCTGATAATTGTCACCCTGTTGTCTGGTCATTCTCCATTTCCACATGAAAATTGTGAAAACTAAACTAAAGCTAATATGATTTTTCCTAAAGTTTGGCAATTAAAGATATTTACAACCTGGCTTCATCCTATCATTTCAAACTTCATGGACATGACTCCCTTCCATCTATTCTATGACCTAGCTGTATAAGTAAATAACTCTCCCTACTTCTTTGCAAAGGTGGGGAACATACAAATAACATCAGGGTTTTGACATATTGGTTAATTTTCTTTCTTTCTTTTTTTTCTTGGTGAGGCAATTGGGGTCAAGTGACTTGCCCAAGGTGACACAAGTAGTTAAGTGTCAAATGTCTGAGGCTGGATTTGAACTCAAGTCCTCCTGAATCCAGAGCCAGTTGTTTATCCACTGTGCCACCTAGCTGCCCCCTTTTTTCATTCTTTATTATAAGGAATGACTTTGTGGGATGAGGTGGTGGTAGAGATACAGTGAGATATGTAGGTGATATAAAAACAAAGTTAGCAAAATCAATTTAATTTTTTAAATATTAAGTGCCTGGGGCAGCTAGGTGGTGCAGTGAATGGAGCACCAGCCCTGGATTCAGGAGTATCTGAGTTCAAATCCGGCCTCAGACACTTAACATTTACTAGCTGTGTGACCCTGGGCAAGTCACTTAACTCCAATTGCCTCTCACACACACAAAAAAATATTAAGTGCCAGACTTTTGTTCAATCTAAAATTTTCTTTGAAGCTTTATTTTTAATGTGTTTCAAAGTTCCTGTTTTCTTCTGAGTTTATGGCTTGAACTTCACTTTCACCATAGTAAATTTTTATGGTCAAGTCCCTTTTTTGGTGTTTTCTCATTTTTTTTTCCAGTCTCTGTCTTGACATTGTACTTCATGGTAAAATTAGCCCTAGGGGCAGCTAGGTGGCGCAGAGGATAGGGCGCTGGCCCTGGAGTCAGGAGTACCTGAGTTTGGATCCAGCCTCAGACACTTAACACTCGCTGGCTGTGTGACCCTGGGAAAGTCACTTAACCCCAATTGCCTCACTAAAAAAAAAAAAAAAAAAAAAAAAAAAAAATTAGCTCTGCACTCCCTGGGGGTGAGAGTATGGATGACTGGCCTGAGTTTCTGATATCTTTCTTCTATATTCACAACTCATTCTGGGGGGCCTGTAAGTTTTTGTACTTGCAAAGTAGTGAGATCCAGAAGAGGTTTGCTTTCCTGCTCTGTAGTCTGATCCTGAGCCAGGTAAAGGGGATCCCTGAAATCCCTTTTTATCACACTTATATTTTTAGTATAATCCAAGTTTTACTAGCACTTGAATTCTTTCTTTATATTTGATATGTAATAAAGAAAATTGAATTATACGACAACACTACCGCTATGAACATTAAAATTACATTTATTTTGCTAACTTTGTTTTTATATTACCTACATATCTCACTGTATCTCTACCACCACCTCATCCCACAAAGTCATTCCTTATAATAAAGAATGAAAAAAGGGGGCAGCTAGGTGGCACAGTGGATAGAGCACTGGCCCTGGATTCAGGAGGACAGGAGTTCAAATCCAGCCTCACACACTTGATACTTACTAGCTATGTTACCCTGGGCAAGTCACTTAACCCTCATTACCCTGGGGAAAAAAAAAGAATGAATAAAAGATGACAAAAAATTAGCAAAATTAACCAATATGTCAAAACCCTGATGTTATTTGCAAGTTCCCCACCTTTGCAAAGAAGTAGGGAGAGGTATTTTCTTATCCCTCCTCTTTGGGGCCAAACTTATCATCATTTTACAGCATTCTGTTTCTATTTTTCTGCTTTTCCATTTATGTTGTTATTGTCTTTGCTGTACATTGTTTTCTGGTTCTTCTTACTTATCATTGGTTTGTAAAAGTCTTGCCTTGCTTCCCTGCATTCATCATATTCATTCTTGTAGAGTAATGATATTCCAGTATGTCCAAAGACCACAATTCATTAGATATTTCTTGAAATGAGATAACTGAAAATATTTCCTGGTATTTCTGTGTTTGTTTTTGCTTCTTTTTCTAGCAGATAGACTGGTTGATTGGGGTAGCAAAATATTAATGTGGAAGAGGAAACAGAGTATTGGATCTAGAATTAGAGTGCATAGGTTCAGAGCCTAGCTCTGACACTGATTCCTACACGGTCATGGACGAGTCACCTTTCGTCTTGAGTCTTGTCTCTGAAGTATTCTTCAGGTTTGTTGATCTTTTTATGCTTCTCTAGTGTTTTGTATTTGAAAGTCAAATTTTCTATTCAGTTCAGGTCTTTTCATCACAAATGCCTGAAAGTCCTCTTTTTCATTGAATAACCATTCCCCCCTGAAAGATTATGATCAGTTTTGCTAGGTAGGTGATTCTTGGTTGTAATCCCAATTCCTTTGCCCTCCAGAATATCATATTCCATGCCCTCCAATCCTTTAATGTAGAAGCTGCTAGATTTTGTGTTATCCTGACTATAACTCCACATTACTTGAATTGTTTCTTTCTAGCTGCTTGCAATATTTTCAACTTGACCTGGGTGAAATCCCTTTTTAATCAATATATTCAGTCCCCTTACCATCCTTGGGTGCTATACAACACCACTGGTGCTACTCTACAGCCCAATGCCAATGGTATTTCCACCTCACCCTACTCCCAACCAGCCCCTACCCCAGTGTCCACAAATCTTAAGCTGTCCTGGGCTAGAAAAATAACCCTCTATGACATTTTTGTCACCTTTCATACTCAGAATTCATTTTAGTGTTGTCTGTAGTCTTTTTGTAAAAAAAAAAAAAAGATTGTGGTGGAGCTTTGGTAGTTGTGACCTTTCACTCTATCTCACCTCCACTCCATATTATTACAGACATCTCCTATAGATCTCCTAGAAGAACATGATAAGACAAAAAACATGAATGACACAATGCCAAAAATAATGCGAGAAAACTTCTGAGAATTTCTCTGAACATAGACAATAAAATGAAAGAATCCATAGTTTGCCTGTAGAAGAAAAATCCTATGTTACAAGCTGTCAGAACATAGTAACTAAATTTAACAATTCCAATGACTACGAATTCTGCAAGCAACTAGGAGAAAGATCTTCAAACAAAAAGAATAACACCAGACTTTTCTGCACTCACAGAAACCACAGGAAAGAGTGAAGTAATGTGTTCCAAAATGCAAAGAATCTCAAGATGGAGCCTAGGTTAACACCCTGCAACTATGAACCCAAGCAATAATAATAAAAAAATGAACATTTAATGAACAAAAAAGATATTTGAAACATTCCAACAAAGGAAACTAGGCCCAAGGAAACTATTTGTTTTTCAAACATTTGAGATAAAAGAAATACAAACAACATAAACCAACATAGCAACAGAGGATTTGACAACAACAAAAGCACAACAGAATTCTTTCTCTACCTACACTCTCAAGGTTAAAGCAAAGGTCAGATAGAAGAGATGGCGGAGAAACAGCCTGAAACAGCATGGATTAAACCTCCCAGCACCCTGCCTTCAGGTAAATCAATGGTTTTTGTTGGACTAAGTTGAAGAATGGGAAGAGGGTACGTAAAAGATGTGAGGGGAAGAAGATGATAAAGGGGAATATACAATGTACCCTAATCAAGGCAAAGGATAACAATGAAGGGGAAATAACTCCCGTAGTCTTTCAGGAAGAAGAGGTCCTACTGGAGAACATGTAAGGAGCCAAATGGAGGGATTGGAAGAGAGGGAAAGAAAGGGAGGGAATCTTGTTTCAGTGGTAGAAGATAGTCTGCAAATGAAGATGGAAACTACACAATGGATATTGCCTTCAGGGATCTGGAGCTTAGAGAGACAACTCATCTGGAGTCAGGAGATGAGGAATTCGGGCTCCTGCTGGCAACTGATATCCAGCAGAGTGGGTGGGCATGGACCCAAATTCGAAATTCATGGGAAATGGGGGGAAAATGATCATGGATGGGTAAGGCAAAAGGTAGTAATGAGGTTAGGGACAATTAGGGACATAGGAAAATTCCTAACATGAGGCAATACTTCCATTATCTCACCTGCAGGAATTGATGTTCTTAAGAGTGAAGCACAACAGCAAAAGGGAACCAGAGGGCAAGATCTACAAGGCAATAACAAGCAACTGCTTCAAAGAGGGAACCTAAAATGGTGACTTTAGAAGCTTGAACTTCATAGGGAACATAGAATAAAGATATAGTAAATAAATGTAAGGGAAATGAATAAAAGCATGCAAGTCTGGAAGGGACAGAATGGGAATACAAATAATGAAGAAAAATGAGGAAAGAAATCCTTTTCAGAGAAAGGCACAGAGAATGAAATTTTAAAAAGAAACAAAACACAGTGAAAGGGAGGAGAGAGATTTTGCCTTGACTAACTGAGGGGGAAAAAGAGAATGATAATATAAAAGAAAAAAAGAACTAATAAATTAAGCAAAACACCAAATCTAGGGAAAAGGGTAACAAGAGGGGCAGGAAGGAGGGAAGATGACTTGAGAGTAAGGCGTAGAAAGTTAGTGGGAATAAAGCTACCTTAAAGGAGATTAATCTAAAATAACTGAAGCAACAAAATATTTTTTTGTAATTAAGGAGGAAAAAAAGAAACCCACAATAATAGAGATAAATGAGGAAAAGTACAAAATCTAAAAAAAAGGAAACCTACAATAATAGAGATAAATGAAGAAAGGTACAAAATCTAACTCTTATGACTTCGAATGTGAATGGATTAAACAAAACAAAAAAATAAGGATAGATTGGATGTCAGTCAGTCAAATAGCTTTTTAATAAGTGCTTATGTAGTAGGCACTGTGCTGAGCACTGGAAATACAACTATAAATAGGAAGAAACATAATCCCTGCCCTCAACGAGTTTATAGTCTAATGGGGAAAGACACCCTCCCCAGCGTGCACCCCCCCCCCCCACAGAGCTGTGGCAGGGAGAGGCAAAAGTACATAGCAAAAGTAAGCTGGAAAGAGGTCTTGGGGATCCTCCTTAAAATGGAGGTTCTAGGAGGAGCCATCCAATCAGAGGCAAAGGCCAGTAGGAGAAGAGGCTAATTTCAGTGCTAAACCTTCAGGATGAAGAACTGAGGAATGGTAGAGAAAGTCTGGAGTGCAGCCCGGCTGCATGAGACGTGGCTAGATAAGAAAACAAAACCCTGCCATCTGTTGTTTATGAAGAAACTTGCCTAAAATCCAAGACAGAATAAAAATGAGAGGCCAGACAAAACTATGTACCGCATGATTTTTTTTTTTTTGCAGGGTAATGGGGGTTAAGTGACTTGCCCAGGGTCACACAGGTAATAAGTGTCAAGTGTCTGAGGCCAGATTTTAACTCAGGTCCTTCTGAATCCAGGGCCAGTGCTTTATCCACTGCACCACCTAGCTGCCCCCACATGAATCTTAAAAATCAAGAGTTGCAATTATGCTATCAGGCAAAGCAAAAACAAAAATTCACAACATAAAAAGAGAAACAAGAAAAATACATAATACTGAAAGGGACTATAGGCAACAAACCAATATTAAACTTATATGATTCAAGGACATCTATAATATGGCTCCTACTGACCTTTTCAGACTTATCTCTATTTCCTTGAATAAACTCTGCTTCAATGAAACTGGACTAATAATTTAGACTAATTTGTACACTTATTACACTCAGAGATAAACATTTTTACATCATCTGGATGGTGATAGGCCTTATTCAATTAAAATATAATTTAATCCAAAAATGTACCATGCCAGGGAATGAGTACACAAATATGGAAAAAAGGAAAAGAGACAATTCATAGACAATGCTAAGGTTTTAAGATAGTATTGGAAGATTAAGAAGACTTGGAAGAAGTTATATTAACCGAAGCAGAGGGGAGAAATGAAAGACATTGGGAAGAACTGAGAGAGGATCCATGGAATCCAGATTGGGCAGTTTGTACTTCTGCAGACAGTGAGTGGGGTTGAGAGGAGAAAACGGCACCAGTTTGGGAAAAACGATTTTTATATTTAAAAGACCACAGATTTAAAGAAGGAAGGGATAGCAATAGCCATTGTCTATCTCCTCCATTTTACAGATGAGGAAATTGAGGTTCAGAAAGATAAAAGGACTTGCTAACATCATGTAGGTATTAAGTAACAGAACTGGGATTTGAACACAGGTCCTCGACTCCAAAAATGATGTTCATTCTACTCTGCCATGTTACCTTTCACTGAGATACCTCCTATAAGTAAGAAATATGGTTTATAGTATTAGACTGGGGGAAAGTGGGTTTAAGTGACAGCAGAGTAGAATTACAACCGAATAAAGAAGTAATTTAATAGTGAAAATGTGGAAGAGGGAGCAGGTCTGAGAGAGATCATTGAAGAACTGGCAGATTTGACAAGAGGCAAAGAGAGGGGGAAGGAATGAATGAGGCATGGTGACTAAAGAACTAGCTTTGGAAATAAAGGTCTGGGAAGAAGGTTAGAGTGGGTTTTATTGTTTTACTCTGGCTGAAAATTATTGTGTCTAACAGATTAGCTAGAGGCAAAGTCAAAGGATCAGAGTGGAGTAAGAAATAACCTCTAAAGATCATCTGGTCAGCCCCTTCCCTTCAGGCAAGTAGAGTCAGACAGATCTTGCAGTCATTTGTGTTTAGAGACCAAGTTAAGTCACAAAAGCAAATGAAATTAGTTAGAAATGGGTCTAAAGGAAAGAGAGCCACAAAATGAATTAGAGAAGATAAAGGAAATAATTAAATGAAAGGAAGCAAAAGCAATAGAATCAGGGACAACAGATACAGATACTTAGGAAATTTAGGTTTTCTAGCTCTTCACATCATTTCCCCTTTCCTTCCAATGTTCAGTTTGTCAAGCTGGTTGTCCCTTCCTCATTCCCAGCACCCACTTTTTCCAGAGTGCTGAAATAGCCAATCAGTTTTTCATCTTTGACTAAGCCCCAACAAAATGCTGTCTCCCCCTCCCATCCCAGTAGAAATCCATAGTGGTTGAACACTGAGTGCAGGGGATGTGGATTTACAGGGAATCATCAATGCAGGGTTTGGCCACTGATTCATTTTGGGCTGTTTTGTGGAATTCCACTGGAAGCTCCAAACAGAGAATGTGTATGCATCTTCAGAGGGCTTCAGTGTAAAATCAATTTAGTTGAATAATGGTACAGTTAGTTTTTGTTGTGTTTTTTTTTCTTCTTCTCCCCCTTTATTCCACTTCAAGGCTGGTTACTTTGACTCTGGCAAAAGGACTGTGATTACTAAAATTGCAGAAACTTTCTCTCTAACAAGGCTCATTGCCCCCTGTCCTGGCCTGAGATGAGGAAAAAGTTCCTCTTTATTCACTTGCTTAAAGTCTTATACTAAAATGGTGTTAAATAATCATATATTTGGGGTATGTGGTGGGGGAGTGGATTGAATTTCTTTCAACTCCACAGTCTTATTTCCTCTCTCCCCCTCTCCCTGATAAGTTAAAAAGGGGAACCAAGAAGAAAATGGTATGAAAGATAAATGGAGCCCAACTGCCAACTGATAGTTCACCAGGGAAGGGGGACAGGGAGTAGAGAGAAAGAGAAGAAAGATGCTTCATATGGGTCTCTGGTAGCCATACCAGCACCAGTCTTCCAATTTAGCTCAGTCTGTTCTTTCCAGTCCACTCTCATTGACCCATCTAATAGAGTCTGATAACCACTCTGTTTCTGTTCTGTATGAACATGTGTGCCAACACCTGGTTGTTGCTTCCTGCATCCTTTCCCTGCCAGCTCTGAGAGAGTATATAGGAGTCAGGAAACTGGGTTTCCAAATGTCTATTGTGCTATTAAGTAACTGTGTGCCCCAAGATAAGGCAGAATACTGCCTTGATGGACCTATTTACCATCAGTAAAATGAGGGGGAGTGCATCTTAATCTTTTTGGGTCTTGGCAATCTGGTCAAAGCCTTTGGACCCTTTCTCAAAATACTGTTTTAAATCATTGATGAATATGTTGAATTTTAGTTAAATGTTAGTAAATTAAAGATGTATTTTTTCCCATCCCCTTTCACAGACCCATAGAAATTTATCCATGGACCCCAGGTTAAGAATCTCTGCATTTCAATTAAGTTCTACAGTTCTAAATGGCACACATCTGCCTTTCCAAATATTACATATATATGCATATATAATATATATGATATGTATACATATTAAATATATGCCCCTTTAAAAATCTGTTTCCTCATTTGTAAAATAGGGATAATACATATATCACAAATATGAAGACTGTTAGGAGCAAAGTATTTAATAAAAATTAAAACTATATATATAAAGCATATAAGTAATATGGATATATTATATATAAGTAGTATGGATATATTAATATGAGTATATTAGATATGGATATATGTACTATATAATTTATGTAATAAATTCATGTTATCTGTAATGTATAATTTAAGATATATGATATTATTTACATATTAATGTTTTATGTAATATAGTCATCTGGATATGTACTATAGAATACATATAATGTATGCTATGTATATATATAGTTTTATAAAGCTAGATATAGGTATATATCTAGCTTTATAAAAGTTTAAATTCTATATCTTTGTTCTTTATAAATGTACAAGTCACTTAACCCTGTTTGCTTGATTTTCCTCATCTATAAAATGAGCTGGAGAAGGAAATGGCAAAACACTCCAGTATCTTTGCCAAGAAAATCCCAAATAGGGTCATGGAGAGTTGGACATGACTGAAATGACTAAACAACAACAAAATATATGAATAAAGTTTTATAAAGCACGTTGCTCCTAACACCCTTCACATGTACAGAGCATTTTCTATCTGTATTTTACAAATGAGGAAACAGAGGTTTATACAAGTTTTGACCACTCCTTCATCGACATAGCCAATCACATTATGATTCAGAGATGGTTCCCTGGTCTTGCATTTTTTGTTTGTTTCTAAGAATGAAGACATTGGTATCTACTGGAGTGTCACATAAAAGTCAGTGGCCATTATTTGTTGGTTTGGTTTTTTGGGCGTTTTTTGAGGGGCAATGAGGGTTAAGTGACTTGCCCAGGGTCACTCAGCTAGTGTCAAGTGTCTGAGGCCGGATTTGAACTCAGGTCCTCCTGAATCCAGGGCCAGTGCTCTATCCACTGCACCATCTAGCTGCCCCCTGTGGCCATTATTTGTTAATGAAGACATAAGCTTTGATTCTTCCAAAAGTGATGCTCCTTATCCACTGAAAGATCATTGGTTCTGCCATCCAAGGAATGGGATTCAAATTCCACCACTGATGCTCACTACCTATGTGATCATGGGCCAGATGCCAGTCTCCATACCTATAAAATAAGGAAATTAGTTTAGATGTCTTCTGAGGTCTCCTTCAGCTCTAGATTTATGATCTAATGATCTATTTATTTTTGTTTTGTTTTGTTTTGTTTTAGTGAGGCAATTGGGGTTAAGTGACTTGCCCAGGGTCACACAGCTAGTAAGTGTTAAGTGTCTGAGGCCGCATTTGAACTCAGGTACTCTTGACTCCAAGGCTGATGCTCTATCCACTGCACCACCTAGATGCCCCTCTAATGATCTATTTACTGGATTCATTTTGCTACCTTGTGACCATGACACATTCAAGATAGAGATGGACAAGATTATGTTGCAAATAGTTTTCAACCACCAGAAAGAGGTTTCTGCTAGAAAATAAATAGCTCATGAAGTAAAGGTAGATGAGCAGAAATGAGTATGATCTATCCATGGACATCAAGAAAACAATTTGTCTAGAGAAAGCATGCTCTTGATAGGGAGTAACAGCAGATATAACTGTATGGGTAGTTGTGCAATCAGGCCAATTTTTCCAGGGTTTTTAATGGAAAGTGAGAACTTTGGACTTAATAAAATAAATGTCATTAGGGAGCCATTTTAGGTTATTAAGAAGGAAAATAAAATGAAAATTTTAGGAAAATGTATCTGGTAATTATGGGTAAAATAGATTGAACAGCAGAAAGATTGAATGGGAAAAAACTGTTGTGTCTTTTCTAGAAGGCCAAGTATGAGGGCTGAAAGTAGGTTTCAAAAAAATGTTATCTCAATTACAAGACGAGAGAAACATAGTTAAACAACAGTTATTCTGAAAAAGACATGGGAGTTTTAGTGGATTTTAAGTGAAATAAAAATGAGTTGAATGATGTGCTAGCTAAAAGAGTTCGTGAAAGTTTGGTCTATATTAAGAGGAATAGCTTCCAGGAGTAGATATTTGTCTTTTTGTATTCTGTTCTAGTCAGACCATATCTGGGGTATGATGTTTGGTTCTGAATGTCATGGCTTGATAAGGGTGATAATAAGTTGGAAAGAATAATGAGAAAAGTAAGCAGAGTTGAAAAGACCTTGAGTTTAAGACATACGGTGATAAATGGAAGGAAGTAGAAATGTTTAGCTGGGAAAAGAGGACTCATAGAGAACATGATGGTTATTTTTAAGCATTTGAAGGACTATTACATGGAAGACAGATTACATTTGTTCTGTTTGGCCCAATAGGGTAGAAATGGGAGCAATGGGGGAAAGTTGGAAAGAGGCAAATTTAGACTTGTAATATTTTCTTACAATCAGAAGTGTCCAAAAGTAGAATAGGTTACCTTGAGAGGTGGTGGGTTGTTTTCACCGGAGATCTTCAAGCAGATTCTAGATGACTATTTGCCAGCATATTGTGGTGGAAAATCCTTTATAGTATCAGACAGACTGATGTCTGTTATAACTCTAAATTATCTATTTCTAAGACAGTGTGACTGTCTAAGGTGGTTGCATTATAGGATGATTGAGAAAGAGATGAATCTCGGTGATATTTTTTAAAAAAGAATTGATAAGTTTTGGTGACTATCTGGGTATGTTAAAGGAAGTAGAGATGAGTCAGAGGTAACTTGGCTTGCAAATCTGAGTGATTAGAATAAAGATGGCACCATTAGTAAAAAATGGAGAAGATGGAAGAAGGTGCCGCTTTGGGAAGAAACATTGTCAGTTTCAGAGACGTCTTTAAAACTGACAGCAGGACATCTTTCTTGTAGAAATCTCCAGTAAAAAGTTGGAAATATGTACTGGGTGCTGGGTGACAGGTAGTGGTTATTACTGGGGGGCATCAGCAGAGCAAACTTAATTGAAGTAATGAGAAATCATGAGTTTTTAAAAAAAATATATTTTATTTTCCATTGACAGAACAAAACAAGCATTTCCAGAACACAGCACAATAAAAAAAATGACTGCACATGAAACTGCAAATCTACCATGTACAACTTGCTATTCCCTCCAAATATACAGCGGTTATCATGTAAATTTCTTTTTTCCTTTTTTTCTTCTCCCATATTCCCTGCCCCCACTAGAGATTACCTATATAGATAGGGGTGTGTGTGTGTGTGTGTCCATGTGTGCATGTGTGTGCGTATGTAAAATTATTTTATACATCTATTTATCAGTTCTTTCTCTGGAGATAGTGTCTTTCTTCATATGTCCTTTATTTTTAACTTGTGTATTTATACTAGTCAAAATGACTTAGTCACTCAAAGTCATTCTTAAAACAATATTGCTGTTACTGTATACAATGTTCTCTTGGTTTTGCTCACTTCACTCTTTGTCATTTTGTGCAAGTTTTTCCATGCCTTTTTAAGATAATTGAGTTTAATATTTCATATAGTACAGTAGTATTTCATCATAATCATACACCACAACTTGTACAGCCATTCCCCAATTAATGAGGATCCCTGCAAAATCATGAGTTCTTGAAGGGCAAAAGTATAGAAAAAATGATAGGGTTTGGGATTGATGCAATTAGGTCTGTACAAAAATGGAATGTAGTTCCTTGGGAGATATTGAATTCCTCATCATTGAAGGTGCTCAAGCAATGGCTGGATGACCTCTGAGATACTGTATTCATATTATAAGTAGGAAATTGACTGGATGATTCCTAAAATCCATGCTAATCCTCCTGTTCTTTAATTGTATGGCCTTGCTTTTAGTGCCATGCTCTAATCCAGTGATCCCCAAAGTTAGGGCTATGGCATGACTCCAAGGGGTATGCAATTAACCAGTGAATGGATGGGAAGATGAATTGAAACTCACTCTTCCAGCAATAGCCAATAACAGGGATCATGTCCAACATAAACATGCCTTTCCTTTACTCATTAGCCTTCAACATTCCCTCTTTCTCTGACACCATCCCCTTCTACTTCTTTTCATGCTCCCAACCTTCTACTTCTCTCCTCATGGTAGGTTCCTGAGGGCCATTAAACCTTTGCACCCAGGCACCCAGAGTAGCAGCTAAACAGGATACATTGAAAAATCTCCCCTTTCCCCCACCCCAGCATATCCACTGCTTGCCTAAGATCTCTCCCTCCCCTCCCCTCCCCTCTCTTCCTTTCCCTTTGTTCCCAACAGAATGAATCAAATAGCAGTATATATATATATATATATATATATATATATGTGTGTGTGTGTGTGTGTGTGTGTGTGTGTGTGTGTGTGTGTGTGTGTATGTATACTTTATAAATGAATATACATACAGGGAGATACAGGTTCCAAAATTTTTTACCGATAGCAGTATGTGATCAAAATATTTGGAGGACATTGATTTAACGAAAAGATCCAGCCAAAGCAGAATGTTACACATACTCTGAATACACAATAAAGGCTAGTGGATGAGTACAAGAATGTTCTCAGTCTTTGTCAGGTCATTGGCAACCACTGGTAAAAGATTGCCTAATCCGACACCTGAAAAATTGAACTTGGTTCCTTTCTCTCTGCTTATCTGGTTGACTGAGCAGAAGGATCTTGGGAGTCATTTGACTTATCCTTTTCTGGTCTTCCCATCTTCTAGTGCATTCCTTTCTAAAATTACCATCCATCTACTTTGTATATATTTTGTATGTACCTATTTTCTTATTTTTCTCTCATATTAGAATGTGATCCTTTTCAGTATTATTTTTGTCTTTCTTTGTGCCTCCAGTGCTCAGCATGGTAAATGGCACTTCGTGAGAGTTTAGTAAATGCTTATTGATGGACCCACTGCACTCACAGCTAAGACAATAACCAATTTTACTAATCTTGTACTTTTAGCAGGACTATGACTTTGGAACCTGCAAACTAATGACAGGCATCCCTTGGAGACATTTCAGGTTTGGTTCCAATCCCCCACAATAAAGTGAATATCTATTCATAATAAAGTGAGACACATAATTTTTTTGGTTTCCCAGTGCATATAAAAGTTTTGTGTATAATTATGCACATACTATAGTAATACTATAGTCTATTAAATGTACAATAGTATTATGTATTTTAAAATGCACATACATTAACTTAAAATACTTTATGGTTAAAAAATGCTAACCATAATCTGAGACATCAGAGAGTTCTGATCATTTGGTGGTGGAGAGTCTTGCCTTGATGTTGATGGCTACTGATGGATCAGGGTGGTGGTTGTTGGAGGTTGGGGTGACTGTGGCAATTTTTAAAAAATTAACAATGAAGTTCACCACATTGATTTTTCCTTTCAATTGAACACTTAGAGGCCATTGTAGAATTATGAATTGGCCTAATTTCAATATTGTTGTGTCTCAGGGAGTTGGGAGGCAAGAGGAGAGGGAGAGAGATGGGGACAGCAGGTTAGTGGAGCAGTCAGAACACAATATCTGTAGATTAAGCTCGCCTGCTTTGTGGTGCCCCCAAACAATTACAATAGCAACATAAGAGATCACTGATCCCAGATCACTATAACAAATGTAACAATAATGCAAAAGTTTGAAATATTGTAAGAATGACCAAAATGTGACAGAGACACGATGTGAGTACATGCTATTGGGAAAATGGAGCCAATAGGCTTGCTCAATGCAGGCTTGCCACAAACCTTTGATTTGTAAAAAAAAATGCAATATCTGCAAAATACAGTAAAGTGAAATGCAACAAATGAGGTATATCTATAAGTTAGCTGAAGTATAATTGCATGCCATCACTATGTTTCAAAGAGAATCTACTTGGTAGACAAATTCGTTCTCTGTAGCTATGCTGTAGGACACCTCTGGAGGTTTTTAATAGTGTGGTTTGTTATATTTAGGGCCGTAAGCACTCAATTCTCTAAGGGTGCCTTGGTTTTAGGTGATCTCCCTTCTGTTTACATTTACTATATTTTTCCAATTGCTTTTGCTTATGCTACTTTCTCTACATAGAACATCATGGAGAATCCTAATGTGCTTCAAAACACAAATAATATCTCCCCTAGTCTAAGAAGTATTTCCTCTCTACTCAGCCTGTATTTACTTCTCTCCACCAATTCTCTGAATTTTTTATATATGACCCAGTTTGGTGCTATTACTGTTGGACCATAGTACAGTAGAAAGAATACTGGATTTCCGTTTTAAAGACATGTTTTGAGTGTCACTTCTGTTTCTTTTTAGCCCTGTAACTTGGGATAATGACTCATTTAATCTTTCTGAGCCTCAATTTTGTCATCTAAAAAATAAGGATAATAATAATTATTATATATATATATGTGTGTGTGTGTGTACATATATATGCATATATATATATATATATATATATGTACACACATACTACCTACTTCATAGGGCTGTTGTGAGAAAATACATTGTAAACTACAAAGCACCTTATAAATGGAGGCCTTTATTCTCTAGTTCTTTATTGCATATGAGATTGACATATTAGATTCTAAGATCCTCAAGGTCAAGGTTGTACTTTATTTCTCTGAAATCCTTCACTTTGTATAGTAGAGAGTATTGCATAGTAATGTGCTTGATAGACTTTTAGAACAGAGCCATTGAGAGCTAGAAGAAATGTTTACAAATTAGGAAACTGAGGCCTAGGGAGGGAATGGGTCAACTATGAATGATTGAATTTCAATCCATAGCTATTTTCCCTATTCCATTTTTTTCTCATTCATTTCAATAAACAGTAAATAGTTTTGTTTTGTTTTATTTCAAGGCTGCTACCTTGAATGTCATTTTTGAAACTAACTAGTACTTCTTGTTTCCTATATCTGCCCAGATCCTCTTTATAGTAATAACAATAACCTGCTAATAGTTTTGTAGAGGTCACTGAGAGGTAGTGTGATGTAGTGAATAGAAGGCTGACCTTGGAGTCAGAAAGAGCCAAGGTTATGTTCCACTTTGGATACCGACTTGACTCGTGATCCTGGCCAAGTCTTTCAGCTTTTCAGTGGTGCCAGGCAACTCTGAATACAAGAGGTGGAATAGTCACTCATCTGCATTGTAAGAAGGAATTTCTTTACTGGGGGTTCTCTATACATAGGAGATAATTCAATTCAGTGCAATTCAATAAAAATTTATTAAAGGCCAACTATGGTCCAGAGCACTGAGCTAAGCACTGAGGATGCAAAAAGGCAAAAGACAGTCTCTGCTCTCAAGGAGTTTACATTCCAGTGGGGGAGAAAACATGTAAAAAGATACATACAAAGCAATCTATATACTGTATAAAGAGGAAATAATTAACAGAAGGGAGGCTCTGGAATTATGAGGAGTTGGGGAAGACTTCCCATAGGAAGTGAGATTTTAATTGGGACTTAAAGAAAGCTTTAAAAACGGGATTTAAAGATAGGTCACTAGTCAGAGTAGAAGAGGTAGAGTGTTCCAGACATGGAGTGGTGGCAGTTAGAATGCCTAGAGCCAAGAGATGGCCAGAAAGCCAGTGTCACTGGGTAGAAGATTGTGTTGGGAGTGAGGTGTAAGAAAATTAGAAAGGCAGGAGGGGGCTAGGTTGGGAAGGGCTTTGAATGACAAACAGAGCAGTTTGTATTTACTCCTGGAGGCAGTAGGTATGCCTACTGAGTAGGAGCTTATTGAGGAGGGGGCTGACTCGATTGGCTTTGTGTTTTTAGGAAAATCATTTTAGTGGCTGAATGGAGGATGGATTGGATAGGGAGACACTTGAGGCAGGTAGACCCACTAGGAGGCTGTTGCTATAATCCAGGCATGAGGTGATGAAGACCTGAACCAGAATGGTGGCAGTGTCAGAAAGGAGAAGGGGGCATATTCAGGAGTTGTTTCAAAAGCAAAATTGCCGGGTCTTGGTGACACCTTGGATATGGGCAGTGAGAAGTAGTGAGGAATCCAGGATGACTCCTAGGATGTGAGCCTGAAGGACTGAAAGATGGTGTTATACTCTTAGATCCAAATACAGTTTGTTATTTTGTTTTGTTTTGTTTTTATGGGGCAATGAGGGTTAAGTGACTTGTCCAGGGTCATACAGCTAGTGTCAAGTGTCTGAGGTCAGATTTGACTGAATCCAGGGCTGGTGCTTTATTCAATGTGCCACCTAGCTGCTCCACAGTTTGTTATTTTAATAAGCATAATAAAACTATAGAACAGATGCTATAGTGGGTAGAACCCTGCTTCTGGGGTCAGGAACACCTGAGTTCAAATATGGCCTCAGATACTTTCTTAGCTGTGTGACTCTGGACAAGTCACTTAACCTTTGGCTGTCTTAATTTTCTCATCTGTAAAATGTAGATAATAGCACCTACTTCCCATGGTTTTGTGAGGAGCAAATGCGATATTTATAAAGTGAAAACCTTTAAGCACTATAGAAATGCTTGCTATAATTATTGTTATCACCATTACCATTACCATCATCATCATCATTATCTCTGTTTATGGCTTAACTTTGGTTAGTTTTACTTTTCTCTACTAACATCCTACCCTGTCACCTCATGAGGTACGAAGAGAACTTTGAATTGTCTTAGGCTATGAAAATAGAATGTGATCTCTGGCAGATCCCATCAAGCTCAAGGGAAAGCCCTCGAGAATGAGTCCAGGGTGCATGTTGTCAGAAGATCAGGTTAGCCTATCTAGTTCAAAGACCTTTATTCCCTGGTTGGCCAAAGGGTGATCAATATTTTTGTCATAGAAACTCAAAGATTACCAGCTAAATCACAGTGAGGTTGTGTTTTGTATCACTGGAAGCAATACGCACAGCCACAGAATTACAGATTATTCCTGTATTGAAGGTAATTTTACTTTAATTACTGCTATCTGCAGACTGTGATTCTCCCTGAGACTAACTTCTAGATGATTTACAGAGATCGTTATTCTAGTCTCAGTGAAACATTTATCCAAGTCAGCAGACCCATTGCTAGTTTATACAGTTGCTGCCAGATGTTTTGTGAAAGAATGCAACATTGAAGCCAGTCCAAAAGGCAATCCTTGATAATGAAAACAACATTATGCAGCAACATGGCTTGCAGGAAAGAACACTGGACTGAGAGCAAGGAGATCTGGGTTTCATTAATGGATCTGTCACTTTCTTATTGTTGTGTGATCTTGGGTAAATCATTTAATTTCTTTGGGTCTCAATTTTCTTGTCTGTAAGATGAAGTGGCTAGAATCAATGATTTTTCAGTTTTCCTTTGGCTTCCAAAGATTATGAAATGATAAATATGAAAACTTATAGCTATAAATATTAGTTTTAGCTTAACATATATGAAAATATTCTCTAAGTTTACAGGCCATAACAATGTCCTGTTCTCAAAGAAGGTGAATACTTAGAGAAATGTGGTAGATTTTGTTTTAGACTGAGTAAACTGGGTTTCCTAGAGCCCATATTAGGTTGGAAAAACCCATAGTCAATTTACTCTTATCTGTCTGGAAACATGTAATCTGGAATTCTTGTTGATATGATTCATTGGTGCTTCTCTCTCTCTCTCTCTCTCTCTCTCTCTCTCTCTCTCTCTCTCTCTCTCTCTTTCTCTGTCTCTCTCTCTCTCTCTCTCTGTCTGTCTCCCCTTTCTTCCCTTCCCTTCCCCTCTTTCTTTTTTGTAATAAGTCCAATTTTCCATGTCACTGTTAGAAGCAGATGCTTGGCACAGTTGATAGAGTACTGGGCCTAGAATTATGAGGTCATGAGTTAAAATCTGTCCTTTGACATTAGTTCTGTGACCCTAGGCAAACTGCTTTACCACTCAGCCTCAGTTTCCTCATCTGTAAAATGGGGATAATAATAGCACTTCCCTCCCAGAACAATTGTAAGGATCAAATAAGATATCTGTAAAGTGCTTTGGACACTATTCAGCACATAGTAGGTGCTTAATAAATCTTTCCTTCCTCTCTTTCCCTCCCCTAAGCTCCCCTTTACCCCCCAGTGTTTAGGAATCCAGTCCTGCCAAGTGAACTATTAATACAGAAATGCCTCATTAGTCCACCATTCCCTAAATTGGTTCCTTGAACCAATCTCTTTTGCTCTGTTCAAGGGAGGCCTCTGACTAAAACATTTTCTGTATGTGGACTTCGTCTGATTGGGGGGGGGTACAAGCGAAAGATTATCTTTAGATTATTTGTGGAAAAAAAGAGTTCATTAGGCAAATTACCAATGTGAGTAATATTTGAAAGAGGGTGTGGAAATATTTGATATACCTGAGATCACTTTTCAAGTATTTTAGTAAAATCAAATGTTTATACAAAGAATGCTAATTATAAATAATTTATTATCCCATTCATTAAAGCACATCTTCTAAGAAAGTCTACCGGGTAATACTTTGTTAGCCTAATTTCTTTTATTTATTCAATAGATATGTAACAAGTGGACAAAGATATGGATTAGGTACTGTGTCAGTTAACAGTTTGAGGGGCCATATGTACCTGAAATGCAGAACATCGCATTTCTGTTTTTTAAATTCTAAACAGCAACCTCTATGAACACCAGTCAAATACCCATGAAGATATAAAAACCATTGAACATGAAAAACATAAACTATTACCTACCGTTAAATATGAAACAAAACAAAACAAAACAAAAAACTATATTGTGTACATGTGGGATTGACAGCTAGGTGGCATAGTGTATAGAGGGAGGGACTTGGAATCAGGAAGCACTGACTTCAAATCCTTCCTTAGGCATTAAATAGCTATGTAGTCTGGGCGAGTCACTTAATTGCTCTCAGCCTCAGTTTCCATATCTGTAAAATGGGGAATAATAAGAGCACTTACCTCATAGGAGTGTTGTGAGGATCCAATGAAATAACATACATAAAACAGTTTGGAAGCCTTAAAAGTACTAATTATATGCTAACTTCATTAATAAGATAGCGACAGCATCCTGCAACAAATAACCTTAATTCTTTTTTTTTTTTTTTTTTTTTTTGGTGAGGCAATTGGGGTTAAGTGACTTGCCCAGGAGCACATAGCTAGTATG
Organism: Dromiciops gliroides; assembly: GCF_019393635.1. Lineage (NCBI taxonomy): Eukaryota > Metazoa > Chordata > Mammalia > Microbiotheria > Microbiotheriidae > Dromiciops > Dromiciops gliroides. The sequence continues at coordinate 124,430,182 of NC_057865.1, forward strand.
GGTCAAGTGTCTGAGGCCAGATTTGAACTCAGGTCCTCCTGACTCCAGGGCTGGTGCTCTATCCACTGCGCCACCTAGCTGCCCCAATAACCTTAATTCTTAATGTTATCCTTATGAATCTTTCTTAGTTTTAGTCCACGTGTATATCCTTTTGTTCTAATTCTGTTCCCTCTACTCTGCATGTAGTCCTCTATTATTCAGACTTGTCATTTTTTATGATACAATAAATTTCCAATGCATTCACATACTATATTTTTATCCATTTCCCAGAAAATTGCATTTCTTAAAGAATAATCTAGGATTCCCACTGTTTCACCTATAATCACTCATTCTCTCAAAAAATTCAGATTCATACATTTATTAAGTATCTTCTATGTGACCAGGATAAGTAGCAGTTAATGTAGTCTTACTCTTTCTTTAGGGGGGGAGCAGGGCAATGAGGGTTAAGTGACTTGCCCAGGGTCACACAGCTACTAAGTGTCAAGTGTCTGAGGCTAGATTTGAACTCAAGTCCTCCTGAATCCAGGGCCAGTATTTGATCCACTGTACCACTTAGCTGCCCCCTAAGGTCTTACTCTTGAGATAAAATAAATTGAAAAAAACCACAACCTTTGGTGTTTTTTTTTAATTATAGAAATTACACTAATCATGGAAAAATATGTCTATAAATTTATAATAAAGAAAATGAAGCAGAAAGAAAAAAAAATAGTACAGCTACTCCTAAAGATGATGTGCCCCTTTTCAAAGACAATGGATACTTTTCTAAATGTGGGAAATGGAAGGGAAATCAAGAAACTTCCATTTGTTTCCTTCAACCTCTGCTAAATTCACTTCTAAAACACAAGTTTTCAACATCCACCCCAACTCCAATGACAAAAGAAGCCTGTGGTTAAAGAACAGTGAGTTCTGTAGCTATGCCAACAGCAAATTACTAAGAGAGGGCAACCTAGCTTGCTTTCTTTATTCATGTTAATAACATATTGTGAAATAGTCTACATCTACTGGGAAAAAATAATACTTGAAGGAAGAAGGGTCAGCTTGACAGTAGGTTTGATTGTGCTAACACCATTATACCTTAAAAAGAAATCACAATTAGAAACTTCATTAACAGGGCCCATCTTTAGTGTTTGTCTGGGCCAGGAGTGTTCAAAATCCAACAGGGTCTTTGCTTTTGTGGGGAAAAATGCAGTACTAGAAATATCAATTTTATAGGAAGATATTTCAAATTCAACAAACACATTATTGAGCACTTTAAATATCCAAATTACTGTGTTAGGTTAAGAAGATACAAAGGCAAAAATGACATTGTTCTGTCTCTCAAGGGTCTTAGAATCTCCTGGGGGAAGTAGGTTTTCAAGATGGCAAAGACAAATTAAAACAAGGAACTCCTGGAATTTGTGTCTGTCAGTAAGAATAACTTAATAGAACTGGTGGGGCATTTTCTTTGAACCAATCTCTTCTGCTCTGTTCAGGCAAGGCCTCTGATTAAAACATTTCTTTTCCAGTATACAGACAGTAAAATTGACTTGCTAGGTAGGGATGTGAGAGATCTCTCAGATTCTGCTGAGCTGATTATTGTAGGGATCATATAATAGCCCCAAAGACATCTTAAGGACTCTGGCCTCAATTCTGTGAATCCTCATCATTAATCCAAGGGAATCCAAAGGTCAGGGCAAGAGTTTCCAGTATACCATTTTTTCCCCTCTTGTCCAACAGGGGTGTGCTGACTTGGTAAAAGTCACTCTCCCTAATACTCCAAGCTGATGAAATCAAAGATAGTCTGGGGAAATTCTTGCTGACTTAAGGTCATAGACTCAGAAATGGAACAGACCCTAAAGGTCATCTTATACAACCTCTCTAATTTTTTTTTTATGAGTTTGAGGGTAATAATGATTGTTTTGGACACATTATTTTGAGATGTGTCTGGGTGATCCACTTTGAACCACTCATAGACAGGAGGTATTGCAGGACTGAGGATCAGAGATTGGGCAAAGATATATATATATATATATATATATATATATATATATATATCTGTGGATTATTGATCTTTAGATGACAATTAAACAAATTGGAGCTAATAGGGTCACTAAAAAAGAAAGTGGAAAGTAGCACTAAAGTCAAGCATGATGAGGATTGAAAAAGACCATCAGATTTGGCAATTAAGAAATCATTGGTAGCCTTGGAAACAGCAATGTCAGTTGAGGGATGAGGCCAGAAACCAAAATGCAAAGGTTTAAGAAAAAAAGAAGAAAAGAAGTCATTTGGTATATACTTTTTCTAGGACTTTGGCTTAAAAAGGGATAATTTATATAGAAACATAGTGTTATGGGAATAAATATAAGGATAGTATAAATGAAAGGATTTTTATGGATAGGAAACATTTGTGCATGTATGAGGGCAGTAGGGAAGGAACTAGTAGATATGAAAAATTTGAAGATAAAACTAAGAGGGGATAATGAAGGGGATGGTCTGCTGGAAAAGATAAGAGAAGACATGAAGAGCACATTTAGAAGTGCTGATCCTAAGAAAGAGAAGGACTCCTTTATTATCAGAAACTGGGGGTAGGAGGAGGAAGTAGAAGGTTGATGTTAAAGGGTTCGTTTGGGTTTTTTGTTTGTTTGTCTTTGGCTATTGCAATTTTTTGTTTAATATTTTATTTTTCCCCAATTACATATAAAAACAATTTTGAACATTCATATTTTAAAATTTTAAGTTCCAACTTCTCTCCCTCCCTTCACTGATCCCCCCTTATTGAGAAAACAAGCAGTCTGATATAGGTTATTTAAGGGTAGTCATATAAAATATATATCCATTTTAGTCATATTGTGAAAGAAAACACAGACAAAAGGCCCCGAGAAAAATAAAGTAAAAAACTATGCTTCAATCTGCATTCAGACTCTCTCAGTTCTATCTCTGGATATGGACAGCATTTTTTATCATAAGTCTTTCACAATTGTCTTGGATCATTGTATTACTGGGAATAGCTAAGTCATTCACAGTCTATCACCCTACAATATTGCTGTTACTGTGTACAAGGTTCTCCTGGTTCTGCTCATCTCACTTTGCATCAGTTCATGTAAGTCCTGATTGTTCTAAGAGCATTTTGCTTGCCATTTCTTATTGCGCAGTAGTATTCCATTGCAATCATATACCACAAGTTGTTTAGCTATTCCCTAATTGATGAATATCCCTTCAATTTCTAATTCTTTGCCAACACAACAAAAGAACTGCTATAAATATTTTTGTACATACAGGCCCTTTTCCTTTCCTATTTCTTATCTCTTTAGAATACAGACCTAGTAGTGGTATTGCTGGGCTAAGGGTATGTGTGGTTTTATAGCTCTTAGAAGTTAGTTCCAAATTGCCCTCCAGAATGCTTTAATAAGTTCACAACCCTACCAACAGTGTCTCAACAAAGTCTCTCATTTTGCAAATGGAAAAGCTTAGGTCCAGGGTCATTAACTGACTTTTCCAAGGCCACATCAGTAGTAAAGTGTCAGAGGTGAGCTTTCAACTCAGTACTTTTGACTCTAGATCTAGCCCTCATCCATTACCTCTCATTTCTATATTACAAGAAACTGAAGGACAAGGAACAGTATATCTCAAAAAGTACTAGATTTGAATTTCGACTTTGTTGTGAACTAACTACCTGTGTGAATTTGAACAAAGGATTTCACCTATTTAAGAAAATCTGTGAAATGAGGGGATTAATGGGATGGTTACTAAGGTTCTTCCTGGCTTTAGATGCTGACTGTTGTTATAATACCGTATAGATCAAGAAGCAAAACATTTTTGTGGTTAGGTAGAATATTACCTTTATTGAATGTAGTAAGAAAGGGGCTAGGTAGAAGGAAGTGAGGTTACAAAATTTTCTAGGTATTTTTTTTAATGACTTTCATTCCATTCCCAATTTCTAAGGAGGTGGTGAGTAAGGGTAGATAACAGACCTGGAATGCTTTTCCCTCTCTAACCTCCATTTTTTTTCTTTCTCTTCCCATTTTCCTTCACCTCTTCCACCCAAATCTAAAACATGTTTTTTTAGCAGAGTACCCACACTTGATTTTTTCATCACAAGCCATGAATGTAACACGTAGCATCTATGTTTTAATGCTACGGTGTTGGAGGAATGTCTGTTGCCCACCCACCCCCACCCTCAGATATTTAAACCTCTGGAATTTTTTTCCTGGCTTGGTTCAGGGAGAGTTTGGCTACTTCTTAGGGCACAGTTCAAGCCTCATCATGTCTTCAGTCAGTTATTTATTTCTTGGCAGGGGAAGAATGGTCAATGAAACTGTGGTTAATAAATAATTGAAATTTAATTTCTTACAGGCTTATGTATGACCCCAGTGACTACACAGTAGCCTTTAAAAGTTATTTTAGAAAAATAAAGAACTATTAAGATGTATTGACTTGGACTCAAAACTAACATTGCATCATTCAGATCCCATCTCTGATAATTATTGGTTTCATGACCATCAGCAAGTCATTTAACCTCTCTCATTTATAGATTTTTCCTGTGCAAAATGGGAGTAGGAACACTTGTGGTACTGACCTCATGGAATTGTTGTGAGGCTCAGATGAGATTATAAGATATCCCCAAAGTCTTTATACACACACCTTACATATGAAAAGGTTTTTGGAATCTTTATAGTACAATATAATACTGATGATAATGACATCTTGAAAGATCATATTTTCATTTTGCCCAGAGAATTTCCACTTAGCATTTTCCCATTAGTCTTCAAACTCTTAGGGCAAGGATTATCTTTTGCTTTTTTTTTTTTTTTTTTTTGGTATGCTCAGATCTTAGCATCGTGCTTGGCACATAGTAAATACTTAATAAATCTTTGTTTTTCATCCCATGCTATTCTGCATTTTGTAGTTGTAGAGGACAAGTTCAAGAGCTCCTGTAGAGGCTAAACACATAGAGCCTTAAAGAGTAAAAGTGAGATCTTTTGATCAATTATGTTAACAGTTCAAAGCTAAGATTAGATGTGACAATGCAAGGAAAAGAAACCAATGTTAGTTGTCATACCTATTATAAAAAAGCAGTTATTGAACTAACCCCACATATGGAATTTGTTTCCTCTTTCTAGATTACTATCTGAAAGATACGAGATTCATGAAAGTTATTACAATATAAATGTTTTTATGGGAACTGCCTTGAGTGACTTTCAGAATTAAAGTATAGTTTTGACATAGGAATAAATGATTATCAGGAGAAAAACTTTTCTCCCCTTTTTGGGGGGTGGGGGGAATGAGACATGTGATTTCCTTATTATTGGGAGTTCTCTATATTAATACAGATTGGGCCACTTGCTCTGAAATTCATACTGATAGAGAGTTGTCTACTAAGAGGTTGTGACTTGTTCAGTGTCACACAGCCAATATATGTAAGAGGTGGGGCTTAAAAGTTGGTCTTTCTGACTCTAACACTAGCTCTTGATCCACTTCATCTCTTGTTTTCTATCTACTCTGACCTATTCAATTTATATTATTCTTCACTAGCTATTCAGATAACCTAGTATTTAATTCTAACTCAAAGATCTAAAGAGATGAAAATGAGACTTTATGATTGAATTATATTTTACAAAAGAAAATAATAGTACTGTCCAACGTTTAGTAGGACTTGTACTCTGAGCCATTTCCCTGGTTGTGAGATAAGGTGGTACTGGTTACTGTTCTATGAGGAATAAAGGTAAACTGAGGCACAAAGTTCAAAACATCAGTCTATTAGCAAAAACTATCAATTGCCAATAAATTGGATCCAAGGCTCCTCAGTAGCCAAGGATATCTGTGGTAGAAAACAGAGCATTCTTAATATTCTAAAGGGAGGAATTAATTAAAATATATGTACATATTCATAAATTTATATATACATATACATAACAATAATCATATTCATAGAATTTACAAGAATAAAGAAGTCTGACAGGAGTAGTAAAGTAGGTTGATTTGTAAGATTTGGTTTTTTGTTTTTGTTTTTTTTTAAGTGAGGCAGTTGGGGTTAAGTGACTTGCCCAGGGTCACACAGCTAGTAAGAGTTAAGTGTCTGAGGCTGGATTTGAACTCAGGTACTCCTGACTCCAGGGCAGATGCTCTATCCACTGTGCCACCTAGCTGCCCCTGTAAGATTTGTTTTGAGGACATCCCCATGTGACTTATAATAAGCCAATGATTAATGGACCATTATTAAAATACTTTTGTTGTTTAGTTATTTTTCATTTGTTTACAACTCTTTGTGGCCCCATTTGGGGTTTTCTTTGCAAAGATACTGGTGTGGTTTGCCATTTCCTTCTTCAGCTCATTTTATAGATGAGGAAACTAAGGCAAACAGGGCAAAGTGACTTGCTTTGGATCACATAACTACTAAGTCTCTGAGGCCAGATTTGAACTCAGGAAGAGGAAGGGTCTTCCTGACTCCAGACCTGGCACTCCAGCTACTGTGCCACCCAGCTGCCTTTTTATGAAACTTACAAGAGGATAAATCCTTGCTGCAAGGACAGGAAATCTCAGCCTTGAGAAATGTACAGAACATTCTATGGTCACTTTCTTAATCCCATTTCTCAGACTTGTTTATCACTCAGATTATGGGGAATTTAACAATCAGTCAACACCCAGCTAGCCTGCACAGGTTCACATACACCCTTCTATTTCCCCGGAATTGAAGTAATTTAATATATCCTCATATGATTTCAGAGCAAAATTACCAAGTTAATTTAAGTTTGATTAGTAAAAGCTGATTTGGAATTCTCATTACCCTGAGGATCAAGTCAAGAAGTATTTATTAAAACACTTCCTAAATGCTAGGCACTGTGCTAAGCACTGGGTATAAATAAAGCCAATTCCTGCCTTCAAAGAATTGTATTCTAATAGGGCAAGGCAACGCATAAGAGAGAGCTAAGGGGTGGGAGGGAAGTGTAGGTGGAGACAAGGTATGGCAGGGAGGGATACATGGTAGAGAAAGAATTTCAGAGAGTAAAGAAAGAATGGATCCTGGAAGCAAGATGAAGGCATGAACATGGCTGGCCTGGGTAGTTGTAAATTAAAGGATAGAAGGGAAATGGACTAATCAGAGGGAGGGACTGCAAGGGCTGAGGGTTATTCCAAAGGAGAAGGTTCCAGGGGCCAATTAATTTCCTAGGTGAGAAGGATGCTATGAAATAGGGGACAATGAAGTCCAGAGAGGCAGGAACGGAGCCCAGAAAGAAAGGAAAACATGGAGAATCAGTAGTGTTTATTCAAAAGAAAGCTGTCTGGGGCTCCATATGACATCTTTAACTACAGAACCACATTTTTCTTTGTGAGACTCTGGACAGGAACTGCCCATTACCTTGCGTTAGCCCACTGAGCTAAGTGGTCCAAACTTCTTATAGTCACAGGATAAGTTTATAGAGAACCTTGATTCAATCAACATTTTATTTAGTGTTACTGTTTGCCTTATATTGTACACTGAGGAATATAAAATCTATAAAATGAGTTGGCCTAATATTTACATGAAACAGAAAATTAAACAAGATAGAATAATAATACATGCCTAAGCATATTTTACAGACAATATATAATACAGAAAGATAAGCAAAACTAGTGTAGGTGGGAAGTATCAGGAAGACTTCATGAAGAGAATATGAAACAAGTCTTAGAAAACAAGTATAATTTGGATAAATAGAGAAGATGTATCCTGTGGAAGACCAGGACGAACAAAAACACTGAAGTGGAAAACAGAATGTTCCTTGTAGCAGATAGAAAGGAGACTGTCTAGAATGAAGGAAGATAGCCAATGTTTACCTGTTTGGCTTATTAATGGTAGATAGTCCCAGACTTAAACTCCAGTCTGAATTCTGGCACTGGGGTGAGAACTCAGGTAAATAATTTAACCATGGTCTCAATTTGGCCTTCCATAACTGTTATTTTTGTTATTGTTCGTCCTTTGTTCTTGAAGAGGATCAATGACATCACGAGTGGGATGTTTTGACTTGCCAGTGAATTGGATTTGTTTGAAGCAGAGCTGCTGATTCAATAATTCCCCAGGCTTGATCTTTGCTGGTTAGAAAAGCAGTGTGCTGTAGTGGACAGAAAGTAGAAACCAGAGTCAGAAAACCCACTTAACTAGTCAATTAAGACATGCCATTGAGTAGTACTGTCTTTGTTAGCCTAAGCTAGTTAAGATTTAGAGGTAGCTGGAGTGCTGCCGGAGCTGGAGGCAGAAAGAGCCGAGTTCAAATATCCCTCAGTCTCAGTTTCTTCATTCGTGATTCCATTTGGGGTTTTATTGGCAGAGATACTGGAGTGGTTTGCCATGTTCTTCTCCAGTTTACTTTACAGATGAAGAAACTGAGGCAAACGGGGTTAAGTGACTTGCCTAAGGTCACACTGCTAGGAAGTGTCTGATGTCAGATTTGAACTCAGGAAGATGAATCTCTCTGACTCTAGGCCAAGTATTCTATCCACTGTGCCATGTAGGTGCCCGTATATTAGTCACTAAATGTTTCAGTGACCCAGGGAACTTTCTAAGACTTTAAGTTGCAGAGAAAATTCTGACTGAAACTGGAGAAGGGAGTTTCCTTGTTGATAGAGTCTTATACAAATGACAAAATGTATTCATTCCATATATACTAATGATTTCATTTGGAGAGAGGAGAGGCATTAGAAGATTATAATTAACTAGAACCTGTTTTCTAGACCACGCAGTCTAACCCTTTCATTTTCCAGACAGGAAAACTAAGGCCCAGAGCAGTTAGGTAAAAACAAAGTTTGCTATGCCTACTTTACCATATTTTGTGAGAAAATAGCTTTGGAATCCATACAGAGATATAGGGATGGAAGGTACTTAAATATGGCTTCACTTTTTAAGGTGTATTGCTATATATGGGCCGCTAGGTGGTGCAGCAGATAGAGCCCAGAGCCATCTATCTAGAATACAGAGGACCTGAATTCAAATTTGCCTTCAGACCTACCTGTGTGAACCTGGGCAAATCACTTCACCTTGTTTGCCTCAGTTTCCTCATCTGTAAAATGAGCTGAAGAAAGAAATGGCAAACCACTCAAGTATCTCTGCTAAGAAAACCCCAAATGGGGTCACCAAAAGTCCAACATGGCTAAAATGACTGAACAACAACAAACTTGAAGATGTTACGCTATTATCACAAAGGAACAAGCAAAAAAAGGAAAAGTTCTATGCTTGGGTAAAAAATGTCAACTGTATAACTATAGTATGGCCAACATATCCCTAGAAAGAAAATCATGTGATGAGAACCTAAAGGTGTTTATATAGTGCAGCTTCTATATGAGCTAAGTGGAAGGCATGGCCATTCTGGGCAGCCCTGGTAGAAGCACAGTCATCATTTCGACATCTGGGGGGTAGAAGCACTATCCCTTCCACTCCACCACACCCATTCCAAAGGTCTGGAGAATCCATGGAAAATATTTTTGGCCCTCCCTTTGTTCCAGAGAAAAAGTCTGGATTTTTTCTTTTTTCTTTTATGGGGTATTTACAGTACCTTATTGTAAAATTTGGGTTAATATTATATAATACTCTAGCTGTGTGACCCTGAGCAAGTCACTTAACCCTCATTGCCTCACCAAAAAAAATGATATAATACTATATATATTTTATTCATTTCTGAGTTTCTAAATTTTTCTGTGTCATCTGCTGACCTTTGCATATTGCCTGCAGCTTCCACAAATCTCCCCCAAATTCCCATTTAATTTCTTATGCCAACCTGCAACATATCAAAACTGTGATGGGGAAATTTGGGATTTGGAAGGAATAATTTTATAGTGCTCGGAATAGGAGAAGGGATTCACCTACTATCCTCTGTTCCAGTGGTAACACACCTGGGGTGTTAGGTCCACTAATAAGCAATATATTTTAGAAAGGACAGTGCCAAACTGGTGTGGTCACAACGTGATCAAAAGTGGAAGAGGGGCGGCTAGGTGGCGCAGTGGATTAAGCACCAGCCCTGGATTCAGGAGTACCTGAATTCAAATCCGGCCTCAGACACTTGACACTTACTAGCTGTGTGACCCTGGGCAAGTCACTTAACCCCCGTTGCCCCGCAAAAAAAAAAAAAAAAAAAGTGTAGGAAACTCGGAACAACATCTTATGAGGATGTGTTGAAGAGTATAGAAATATGTCATCTGAAGAAGAGGTTTGGGATGGGGTTTGCCAAGGGGATGATGTAACAATTCTCTTCAAATATTTAAAAGTTTGTTGTGTGGAAAGATGGATTAGACTTGTTCTACCCAGTACTGGAGGGCAGAACTTGTAATAATGGGGAGAAATTTGGGGAGGACATTTTTTTGGTTCTGTAAAAGGCAAAACCAAAAAATGACTAACAATTACTGCTTCATTAGTGCAGGTCATCGGGAGAAGGCTGGATGGCCACTTACAGGGATGGTTTAAACCAGGTTTCATGCTTTTCAGCATGGGATTGGACCAGATGACCTTAGAGTTCTAATTCTGTAGTTCTGTGAACTCATCTGACAAGTCTGATTTCATGACTGCAGAAGAGATTAAAATTGGGCAAACAGGTTTGTGGAGGCCCTATAAACTAACCATGATCTCCTATTAAAATGTGCCAAGAATTAAACCTTAGTCTTTCTTGCTCTGCTCCTCTCTTGACTCAAGGCCTCAGAGGTGGGATTTGAACACACCACATCCTCTGACACCAGAACCGGTGCTCTCTATTATGTAACACTGCTTCCCTGACTGTTCACTATAAATTTAAATTTTGAGAGAAAATGCTTTCTTGCATAAGGCTTATCACTGGTGCTTGAAGCATTGCTCAGTTATTTTCTCCACATTCAGAAAGTCCAGTCATATTCACTTATAATTAAAAATTAGACTCTGATAGGGAGACTAGCCCAAAACAAGGTTGTGGGGGGGGAAAGAGGGGAGGACATTCATACTGAGAGTGCTAAACCTAACTCATTGCTACACTGAGCAAAGTCAGAAAGCCAAGAATAAAGAACCCAGCAAATGTGATGGATCTCTCTACAAGCAATCCAAAGATTCCACCTTTATACCAACACCCCCACAAAAATCCTCAATGGTTTCTTCTGGGAAATTAAATCCTAAAAAGACTTGGCTTTCCAGGCCACAAATACATAACAAAGGCAGGTGTGTGACTTTCCTAATCCCCTTGAGACTGCATTGTTTTCTGTGCTTTTCCTTCTGCCCACTCATCCCCTTGGAAGACCTTTTAGAGCTAAGAAGCTGAAGGTGGGCTCGGAGGGAGGCTCCCTAGAGCCCTGGAAGTGGTTTGGAGGCCTGCCTTAGAGTTAAAGCTGATTAGGTGTTGCCTTGCCTTCAGAGACAATTAGGGAAGCAAAGGGAATGGTCACCCTGAGGTCTGCTAGGAGAAAATCAATCTGCTGGACCAGGGATTTGATTGCAAAGATAGACGAGCCTGAAGAGCCTAGTTATGTAGGAGTGCTCTAAAGAGTTTGGCACATAGGTAAAGGAACTCCCTCCTGAAGATCAAAGACCTGGGCATTTAGGGTTAAGAATATTCTGTTGAAGATGGGAGGCCTTCTAGCAAAGACTGATCAGAATACTGATTGGAAAGCGGGAGTAGGGGGCAGGAAGATTATTTTTTCTTCCTAGGGAAGACTTCTATGGGTCCTTATTTCGTTCCTACTATGTGATAGACACTTTAAAAATATTATCTCGGGGGCAGATAGGTGGCACAGTGGATAAAGCACCGGCCCTGGATTCAGGAGGACCTGAGTTCAAATCCGGCCTCAGACACTTGACACTTACGAGCTGTGTGTCCCTGGGCAAGTCACTTAACCCCCATTGCCCCACAAACAAACAAAAAATAAAAATATTATCTCTCTTCACAATAACCCTGGGAGGTAGGTGCTATTATTATTATCATCTCTGTTTTACAGTTGAGGAAACTGAGGCAAACTGAGTTGAAGTGACTTGCCCAGGGTTACATAGCTAGAAAACATCTGAAGCCAGACAGGCATAGCACTCTATCCACTGTCCCCCTTTAGCTGCTGTAGTTGTGTTGCTGGATGAATTCCGCTGCCTAGGGCTACTGACTATGGAAAGCCTTAGGACTTTAAGCTAAAAGGGCTTGACAGAATCCATTCTCCTAATGAAGGAAGAAAGGTCACTATATCCAAGGACTCTAACTGAAGCAAGAAGTGAGAAATAGAGAAAATTATACTATTTAAAGGCCAGTCGAGGTGTCTAGCAGAAGTTATACAGCTATTGGAGCAGGGTCTAGCAGAAGGCTTAGATAGAGCAGAGACCAGTGAAAATAGCATGATAACTTTGGTACCCCTGCAGTATTAATGGAATTGATCGCCCTTCTGTATATGTACCCTGGGCATATGTAGAGTCCTTTAGGTGATGTAGTGGATAGAGTGCTGGAGTCAGGAAGACCTGAGTTCAAATCTAGCCTCAGATAATTAGTGGCTATATAACCTCAGCAAATCATTTAACCTCTGATTGTTGCAGTTTTCTCATCTGTAAAATGGGGATAATAAATAACTTCTACCTCCCAGGGTTGTTGTGAGAATCAAATGAGATTAATATTTGTTGTTTGTTGTTGTTGTTGTTTTCCGGGGCAATGAGGATTAAGTGATTTACCAGGGTCACACAGCTAGTAAGTGTCAAGTCTGAGGTCGGATTTGAACCCAGGTCCTCCTGAATCCAGGGATGATACTTTATCCACTGTGCCACCTAGTTGTCCCCTCAAATGAGATAATATTTGTAAAGTGCTTAACACCATGCTTGGCACATAGTAGGCAACATATAAATGGTACCTTTTGTTATTTATTTACTATGTGTTCATGTGTCTTCTCTTCCCGTAGAAGGTGTATATGCTTATGTGTGCCCTGGGTTTCTGAGGGAAATATTTTATTGTTAATTTTATTATTATGCTATTTCATTAAATGCCTTCCTCTGAGGTAATTGTTTCCTCTTTGCTGACTAGCAAAGGTAAACATATTAGTTGGGGCTCATGAATTATAAGTTAGGTGGCACAGTGGATAGAGCACTGGACTTGGACTCCAGAAGATCTGACCTCAGATGCTTACTGGCTGCATGAACCTGGAAAAACAATCTCTGTTTGCCTCAGTTTCATGATGTATAAAATGGAAATAATAATGGCATTTACTTTCTTTTTAATTTTTTTTTGTTCAGACAATTGGGGTTAAGTGACTTGCCCAGGGTCACACAGCTAATCAGTGTTAAGTGTCTAAGGCCATATTTGAACTCAGGTCCTCCTGACTCCAGGGCTGGTGCTCTATCCACTGCACCACCCAGGTGCCCCTTGGCATTTACTTTCTAGGCTTATAGTAAGGATAAAATTATTTCTGATATGTCTGAGTACTTTTTAAGCCTTAAAGTATCATCAGCTATTATATCATTATATGATTGTGTGGACCTTGAACCTGAGATAGTTTTGTACATGGGGGACAAATTTTGCAAGATAGAATTGTCTCATATCACCTATGTGCTTTAATGGAGATGAAACAGTACTATATAACTAACTCTTATCTTAATTACTCAGCTTTTCAATTCATTTGTCTGTCTAGGCTTCATGCTCTAAAGATGTTAGAGGATGTACTTCAACTATACAACTCACATGAGACTTTATGGTGACTTTTCCTTTATGTACATGTTGGCCAGAATACCCTAAGTAATGACCATAGAACTTTATTTCTAAACCTTTAAGACCAGTGTTTATAGCTGAGCTCAGTTTTGTATTACAAACAAACAAACAAACATAAACAAAAAAACAAAGCCCTTTTATTATTAACTTTAGGATATTGTGATGGAAACAGTATGGACTTTCAAGTCAGAGGACCTAGGTGCAAATTCTGCCTCACCCATTTACTAGCTGTTTAATCTTGGGTAAATTAATCTTTCTTGTGTCTTATTTTCCTCACCTATAAAATGGGAGGTAGAGGATGGCTTAATTAAATGATTTCTAAATTCCTTTATTATGTCTCATATATTCCATGGTTCTTATAGATTTTATTTCTTTTCAATGAGAGCAAAGATTTCCTAAACAGAAAAACCCTGAAAACTACACATAAAGCTAAGCTTATACTTAATCAAAATTATCTGCCTAAAAGGGTTATTTCAAGAGGACCAATTGTTAAACCCCCCCCACCAGTACTCCTTCCCAAGCAAATATACTTGTTCCAAATATTTCTGAAATTTTCCAACCTTAAAGCTATGTCTTGCAGAGTTTCTAGGTAATAGACAACTAATAAATGTTTATAATAAATATTTGCTAAATGAGTGTTGGTTACAGAATGGCTGAAAACTTTATCTGTAGAACATTCTTTTTTAAAATTTTAATTTGCTGTCCAAAGGGAGAGGTAACATTGACAGCTCATTAACACCTTGGTAGAATTAGTTTATCACATTAGTAAAAAAGGCAACTTTCTAATTTCAAAGTATCTTTACACTAAAATTGGAGGAGGGGGAGGAAGAGGGAGAAAAAAACCTTAAAAACCTTAATAGTCATTATTCCATCTGACCATTCTTCGATTTCACCAAAACACTGTTTGCTTTTCTCTGCATGTTAGTAGAAGCACTAAAGCAATAAAAATCAGATTTAATGTTAACTAATGCTGGCCACAGTGTTGCAGTGACTCAAGATGATAGACTAGAGAAATATTAATCCAGGCTGGTTATTTAATGTCTGCTGTCTTTTTTTTTAGACAGTTCATATGAGAAATTGGAGATCTTTGCTCACAGCAATGAAGCTTTTCGACATCATCTTGGTTTATCGCAGGCTTATCCTTATGATCCTCACCCCGCTGCTTTTGTTGCCACTGCCTTTAACAATCCAAACCAAAGTAAGTGAGTGATGAGAAAACTGTTTTGATGAATTTCTTGACTAGTTTCAACTGCCCTGTGTTTTCATTACCTGGCTCAAATTTGAATGTTCTGAAATTGTTGGTGTTTTTAAAGTCAAGCTTTACTTTGGAGCATTGTGATTTATCCATTTTTGCTTCTTAGTGATTACTATTAGCTCTAGCAGAAGAACACTTTGATTAAAAGCAGGTCAACTAGCTGGAATGTTCAATTAACCAGAATTTTTTTTTTCATTAAAATTTTGTGAGAACATAGGGAAAGAAGTGAGACAAAAAGCTAAAAGCAGGGATGAATTGAAAAAGTGACTTCTAGGAAATATCTTTCAGTCGGATTTGCCTCCTACTTCGAGAGAAATGGCCTGCTTTGGAGTTTAGAAACAAATTCTATTCCTAGCTCTGATGCTTATTTGCTATGTGACCATAGCGAAATCACTCAAGTTATCTTAATCTGTAAACTGGGGGTAGTGGTATGTAAAATGGGGGTAATAATAATTACACTATTTCACAAAGCTGTTGTGAGGAAATTGTTTATAAAACTTAAATGTGAATTGTTACTTCTCTGTTCTTGACATGTCAAAGAGACACAGCAGTACAGGACATATTCAGTTGCGAGGATTAAATGAAACATTGGGAGTAAAATCGCTTTGGAAAATAGTGTTATTCCTTATTTCAAAGTAAATTAACATCTGAGTTAAGTTAGATGTCACTCTAATTTATATTACATTCTGCTTAAGCATTATTTTCTTTTTAAGTGTAATTATTTGAGAATAAAAGTAATCGAATTGTCACACAAATACATAAAAGTAACAGGACTGAGTCAATCTTGGTTTGTCCTGACCTGACTTAGTTCTTGTTTTCTTTCTCAAACAAAGGTAGATTTTGAAATCTATATAAAAATAAAAATGAAGTTTGGGGAGTAGAATTCTTTCAAGGAGGAAATGCTATAAAGCACTATCTCTTTCATAAAGAGACATGTTTAAAATAAACTCTATGGTGTCATTAGTATGGACATTTCTTGGTGTGCTATAATGGAAAATACACGAGTTTTGGAGTCATAGGTTGTTGTTCATTTGTTTTTTGAGTCCTACTCTTTGGGACCCTTTTTGGGGTTTTCTTGGCAAAGAAAACTGGAGTAGGTTGTTATTTCCTTTTCCAGTTCATCCAGTGGATCCATATTGTCAGGCAGAGGTTGTGACTCACCCAGATTCACAGAGCTAGGAAGTATCTGAAGATGGATTTGAACTCAGATCTTCCTGATTCCAGGCCTAGTGTTCTATCCACTGAACCACTGGCTGCTTCCTGGAGTCACAGGGCCTGGGTACAAATCCTGGTTCTGTTACTTAATAATATGTTACATTAGTTGTGATATGCATGTCATACGTATGTATACATAGGTGTGTGTGTGTGTGTAAAGTTGCTTACTTGTAATATGAAGTGATTAGACTAGATGAGCAGTTCTGTTAATCTATGATCCTATCACCAGTGCCAATCAGACCTCTTTTTCATTTTAGTGGGTGAGGGTATGTGTTGCAATGGCCAAAATAATTGAGTACTTTTGACTTTTCCCAGAAGTTTTGTCAAAAAGTGAATCCTTAACCCAGTAACAGGGGTCTTCGTGTTTATTGAATTTTAGACACTGATCAAACTCTTTATCTTTTAACCCAAATCATCTTGATGATCATTATTTTATAGTATAGTATGAAATGTGGAACTGCTTTGTCACCACACTTCCCCCACCCCTATTTCCTTTGAGATTCTTTTTTTTTTGGTGAGGCAATTGGGGTTAAGTGACTTGCCCAGGGTCACACAGCTAGTAAGTATTAAGTGTCTGAGGCCGGATTTGAACTTAGGTACTCCTGACTCCAGGGCCGGTGCTCTATCCACTGCGCCACCTAGCTGCCCCTCCTTTGAGATTCTTAAGAGGGTTTTGTTGTTGTTGTTTTAGTAAGAGAGTTAAGTAAATTGAAAGAAATGAAAATAAAAGACTTTTTCATTAAAAAAAGTCTTAAAAAAGTGAACTCTCTCCATACTTCCCTATTTTCGTGTCTGTTTCAGTATTACCTATTTTGGACTGAAAAAAGTAAACAGGAGCCCAAACTTGTCCTGAGAAAGCAAAACTGTCTCATAGGCACTATTCAGCTTCTTATACCTTTGACTTACTAAAATATCTGAAAAATTGATTGCTCTTTTTAGTCTTAAGTACTTTGGGGAGATATTTGATCCAATCCCTTTGAAAAAGAAAACAAGCAAATAGCGCTTGTTTTGAAGTAAAATTATTTTCTTAGAAAACATGTAATTGGTACATGGAGTACCATTGGCTTTTCTGTGGAGCCTTGGCTATAATGTACATGGCCCTTGTGGAAAGTGAAGGCATGAAATCAGGTGGCATTTGATGAAATGTTTTGCTTTTGCCTTCCCTTCCAATCAAGCCATTTGTTAAAATCAGTTAATGGTAATGAAAGGCTTTTTCCTTGCACAATAAAGTAATTTCATTTTTGGCTACTTTTAAATGCATATTTAATCATTCAATCAGCCACTAATTAAACTGAAAGAATATTGTCTTACAGTGACTTATAAAGAAAGCAGTACATTTTTTTAAAAGAGTGTACCTTTTTAGTCTATTTTTTTTTTAAAGAGAGCCTTTGTCTCAAAAATGAGAATGTAAAATTGGAAATACACCATTCAAGTGTAAGGGCTAAAATTCTAGCTATACTGCCTAAAATCTAATGAGTGGTTGCCAATAAATTATAAGCTTTAGCAAGAGTTAGACTTTTAAGCATTAATTAAGGAGAATAAGGATTTGGTGAAGAGAAAGAGAAAGGCCTAGACTCATGTTTCTATTAAAGGGAGAGAGCATTCCTAGCTCAACTCTCCGCCAGAGTCCACACAAAAGAGAGTGAGCCAGCGCGCGGCCTCCCCCTTCTTCTTCACCCAAAAGCAAACTACCCTTCCTGATGTCAAAGAAAAGACGCATGGTCCTGCCCTCAGAGGCCCTCTCCTCATGTTGGAGCTTTCCTACAGTAAGTCTCCGGCAGGTGGCATCATTCCAATAGTTACACAAGTAGAAGCAGATCAAGCTAATATAAATTTCAATGGACTCAAACTAGACAATTCTTGGGTTCTTTTGATAACCTAAATTGTACAGAACTAGGAACTGAACCCAAAATAGGCAGAATTAGGGTCATTGGCTGGAAGTTGTGAAAGCATGTTCAGGCTTGAGTGAGGAAAAAGTTCCTAATGATTAGAACTGTCCCAAAGTGAGATAAGTTGCTCTCAAAGGTAGTGAATGGGTACTCTCCACCTATGGCTTTCCAACAGAGCTTGGATGACCATTTGTCAGTGATTTTGTAGAGGGGTTCCTTAGATATATACAAGAGGACCTAGACTTTTTTTCTGAAGGTCAATTTAGGTTCACAAATACTAACTCAAACATTCTTTCCTTCCAGTTTATGATGAAAGAAAGTGAGAGGAAGGAGAGGAGGAGGTAGGAAGAGAGAGAGAGAGGGAGAGGGAAGGAGGCAGGGAGGGAGGGAGGGAGAGAGGGAGAGAGAGAGAGAGATAACCATAGGCATGAAACTAAATTTATGCTATGTTGATATTTTTATTGAAATCTTATGCTTTTGTATCATCTTAATTTATGACTACACTTCTTCCCCTCCCTGCCCCGAAAGCCATTATGGATTTTAAAAATATTTTAAAAATAGGGAATAAAAAGCCATTCAGCAAAACTAACCAATACATCAATGATGCCTGACAATATATGTAATATTCTATACCCATAGTCTTCGATCTCTGAAAAAAGAAACAAGAGGTTAGCTATTTAATATTTAATGATTTCTTATCTTTAAGATAGGATTATCAGGTTTTTTAGTTGGAAGGATCATAATAATCAAGTCCAACCATCTTATTTTAAAGATGTTCAGTAGTTTCAGTTGTATCCAACTCTTCATGAGCTCTTTTGGGGTTTTCTTAGCAATAATACTGGTATGATTTGCCATTTTCTTCTCCATCTCATTTTACAGAAGAGGAAACAGAGACAAAGAGGCTTAAGTGACTTGGCCACAGTCACACAGTTAGTGTCTGAGGTTAGATTTGAATTCAGGTCTTCCTGACTCCAAGCCTGGAGCCACTATCCACTTCACCTCCTAGCTTCTCCCATTTTTAAAGATGAGGAAACTGTAATTCAGAGAGGTGATATGACCATTCCAAGGTTGTAAGGTAGTAAGTAGCAGTTCAAAGATTCAAATCTAAGTTTTCTGCTTCCACTCCAAAGCACTTTCCACTAAATCGTGTTGCCATTTATTTCAGGGTCAAGGGGGGGAAATGATGTCTTCTTCAAGATTCATCCTTCTTTGGAACAGTTATGCAAGCTTTCCTTTGTTAATGATCAACTTCTAAAACTTTACTGTTAATAGAAATAGTTTATACAGGTTCAGTGGCAGGTAAGGTCAAATTTATTGTCATCATGTCCTCAAGTGATCTTGTATTTTTTCTTTTCTTTTTTTTTTTGCAGGGCAATGAGGGTTAAGTGACTTGCCCAGGGTCACACAGCTAGTAAGTGTCAAGTGTCTGAGGCCGGATTTGAACTCAGGTACTCCTGACTCCAGGGCCGGTGCTTTACCACTGTGCTATCTAGCTCCCCCTGTATTTTTTCTTAATGGAAGTACCATGGAGCCTAGGATCCAAGCAGCTTAGACAAGAAGCTTCTAGTCTTTAAGGGAGATGATCCTGCTCTCTAGAGTTGGGCCTGTATTTATTAAATAGAAAGTGACCATCTCATATAATTTGATGAGTATTTCAAGACCCCCTCCTGCTCAAACTATCTTCTCTACACAGCTACTATGGTATCACCTTTCCTTCCTAACTGAGCAGAAAATCTTTCCAAGTGTCACTTCTTTAGAGGTTAAAAGTCAGAACATTAACACAAATATACCGCTATTATTAAGCATATTCATTGCTTAAAAGGGAAGAAAACCACCAGAGTTCTCCTCTTTTCCTTTCCAGTTAGTGTTGCAGCACAGACTAGTTTATTAGAATAGCAAATCATCATCACTTGGAAGGAAAAGGCCCACTCTTGTTTGTTGTCTTGAAAGCAGGGAGGGCAGGTGTAAGTAAGGATAGATAAGATTTAGTGGGTTTTGGAGGGGAGATATGGTGGGCTGGGAGGGACAAGACAGTAACAAGTCTCTTAGTGGAGCATAAGACATTACCTAGGGAGGACTTACTCTGGATGAGGGAGTACTTGAAGTACTCATGAAGGGTATGATGAGGAAAACTTCACCTAATTCACAGTTTTGCTGCCAGTTGGCCCCCAGACCCCCCAGATATCATGGAATTTTTGGATGTTATCAGAATCCTAAAGCCATTAAAAAGGCTAGTTAGGGCAGTCACAAATCCTGTCATCCACTCCTAAACTGAAAAATGCCAACAGGCTTCCTAAGGGTTCAGAGGCAGGACAGTTAGTTCTATGCTGCTAATTCTTACATGTCCAGGGTGTTTTAATCTTTTTTTGTGTGTCTCATGGACCTATTTGGCAATCTGACGACACCTATGAATCTCTTCTCAGAAGGTTTTTTAAATACATAGGATTGCAGGGGCAGCTAGGTGGCACAGTGGATAGAGCACTGGCCTTGGATTCAGGAGGACCTGAGTTCAAATCCAACATCAGACACTTAACACTTAATAGTTGTGTGACCCTGGGCAAGTCACTTAACCCCAATTGCCCTGCAAAAACAAACAAACAAAAAACCACCAATAAATACATAGGATCACAAAGGAAAACAGTTATATAGAAATACAAGTGTCAAAAAAATTAATTTCATAAACAGTAAGCTAAGAACCCCTGCTTTCAGCTATGTGGAGAATATCATGTGTGTGTGTGTGTGTGTGTGTGTGTGTGTTTCTCAAGCAAAATTAGGTAATTCATGGGAAATAAGAATGTTTCTATTATTTTTAACCCAATTCATGATTTCATCCAATGGTCAAATTCCCACCACTGCTACATATGGTCACCTAGTCTGCAATTTAAAGTCTTAGAGAATTGCTTGGGGTAGAAAGGTTAAGTGGCTTGCCCAACGTGACACAGACAGTATCTGTCAGAGCCAAGACGTGCAACAAGATCTCCCTGACCCTAAGTCCATCTCTCTCTCTCTCTCTCTCTCTCTCTCTCTTTCTCGCTCTCTCTCTCTCTCTCTCTGTATATATATATATATATATATATATATATATATATAAGAAAAAGACAGCCCCAAAAGTAGATTGATTTTTTTTTCTGTGTCTTTCATTTGTAAATAATCACCATTTGTGCTTTTTAAATTTTTATTCAGTTGGGAAGTGAAAATGTGTGGGAAAGAAAATAAGTACTTGCTAAACTGAAGAAAGAATGATATTAAATTCTGAAAAAAAAATTACTAAACTGAGAGATCAAGAATTCACTGAAGTAGGTTTTCCTGAAGGATTTGAACGACTCATAGAATGTTTGGGTTGGGAAAGACCTTAGAGATTATCTAGTCTACACCCCTAATTTTCCAGGTGAGGAAGAAAGATCAGAAAAGTTAAGTAATGTTAAGTCACATAGTTAGCTAGCCACAGTGTTGATGCCAACTCCAGTACACTTTCCACTTTCCAGGATATCAGATGGTTGGCTAGCTTTTTCCATGCATGTAGAATAATTAGCAAGTTAAGAATGGGCTGTTGCTTTCTTCTCAACTCTCCCCTACTCATATCAATCAATCAATCAATCTTTATTAAATATTTATTAAATACCTACTATGTCCCAGGGACATGCTAAGTGCTAAGGATACAAAAAGAGGGAAAAGACAGACCCTGCCCTCAAGGAACTTGCGATTTTATAGGGGAGACAACATATATGTGTGTGTGTGTGTGTGTGTGTGTGTGTATGTGTGTGTATTTTCCCTTTATATAGTTTTTTATTTATATCCTCACCTCCCACTTTTTTCCTTTCTTCCCAAATACTGTAAAAGTAGACCTGCTGGTCCGATTACCATTTCCTTCATCTTCTTGGGGGGTTTTGTGAAGAAAAGAAAGATGGATAACCAACTTAGAACATCAGCTAACTTGCATCATTTGTCAGGCAAATGCTATGATCTAGATGGTCAGCAATACATTATAGGCACCTAGGTGGTGCAGCAGATTAGAGTGCTGGACTTTGAATCAGAAAGTCTCATCATCATGAATTCAAATCCAGCCACAGAAACTTACTAGTCGTGTGACCATGGGCAAACCATCTAACCTTGTTTGCCTCAGTTCCTCATCTGTAAAATGGGCTGGAGGACATGTTAAACCACTCCAGTACCTTTGCCAAGGAAACCCCACATGGTGTTATGAAGAATTGGAGACAACTGAAAAATGACCGAACTTAACATTAAGGTACTGCTCTTTCCTTGTACATCAGGATAAAGGATTTTTCAATCAAAGGAGATAGGATGTGCTGAAGAAGACAATCATCTGCAAGTAATGAAAGACAGAAGCAAGCACAATAAGAGGAAAAGGAGAGAGGGAGGTATCAAGGATCAGAGAAATAGCTGCATCTACATGATGTTATTAACAACTGGGTTTAAGAGTTCCAAAGTTAGTTGTTATACAAGATTCTAAGCATTTTGTTTCAACATGTTTTCCTCCTTGACTGAAATGCTGAGGAGTTTTAGATCTAGTCTTACAGGCACTGGTTTTGGAGGTGGCCAATTGTACCTTAATCTGCATAGATGTTATTTAATAGCATAACAATCACAAGCCACATACTCTAACCTTACTTTTCCTCTAAAATATTGATTCTAACATTGACCAATCTAAACATACCGTATCAACTACTTTTAAATACTCTGGTCTCTAGTAACTTCATGCTAACCTCAACCCTGGGTTGCCCTTCTCTCTGCTTTCTCCACTCCTTCTCAAATTCCTGGATAATCCTGGTGAAAATCAAACTGATTATTTGCTGCAGATTTCTTATCTCAATGCTCCTTAGTTGATGTATTCTACACAACAAACTTTTTTTTTTTTTTAGTGAGGCAATTGGGGTTAAGTGACTTGCCCAGGGTCACACAGCTAGTAAGTGTTAAGTTTCTGAGGCCAGATTTGAACTCAGGTACTCCTGAATCCAGGGCCAGTGCTCTATCCACTGCGCCACCTAGCTGCCCCCACAACAAACTTTTAATGTTTTTCCTAACTGATACTCTATCATACTCTCCACAACAACTATTTCCAACTTTCTTCACTGTCTTAAGACCCAGTCTGCTACCACCATCACCACCACCACCTCCTCCTCCTCTTTCCTCTTTTTCCCCCTTCTCTTTCAACAAAAGATCTCACCTTCTATTTTACTGATAAAATAGAATTCATCTATCATGAGCTATTCTATTCCCTTAACCCATACCTCAGAAAACCTCCTCCTCATGCCTTGTGATCTCCTTTCTTCTAGTCTCTCAAAAGTTGGCTCTTCTTGCCAAGACCAACCTTTTTACCTGTCTTCTTTATCCCATATCCACTTTTTTTCTTCTCTATTTTCTTCACTCTTTCCTTGATGTTAATTTGATGCTTGCCTTGCTCTCACTTCTTATTCAACTGTTATGAAGTCATATCGATCTACAAAATATCTCAAGCATCTTTACCCTCCTCTTTATTACTAAGTGAATAATTCACCAACAGGTGAATAATACTTTGAAAACATTTCCATCAAATCTTACATAGTACTTTTTGTAGCTCTCTTGTGCCCTACTGTATTATTTAGTAGTGAACTTGTTTGTGCATGTTTCTTTTCTGACTATAAGATGGAAAGAACCTCAAATGAATTTTCTTTAGCACCTAACACAATGCTCTTCAAACCACAGGCATTTAATCATTATTTCATTGAATTGAAAATAATTGTGGGTTACCACTAAAAATAATATCTTTCATTGCCTCCTGGTTGTAAACATGCTATGGTTCACTGTTTGTACAGACCCTTCCTGCCAAAGTGTGTGGTCACAGCTACCTTTAACCCAAGACATTAATTGAGAGTTAATGCCTGTCCACATTGAGTCTGGGTATAATTGGCCTTGTCTGTGGAGAATCAGTTTTTCAAGTTTATGGGTTTTGAAATGAAAAGATCTTTGGAAGGAAACACTCTATCTACTGGTAGAAATTTGCTCTGGATCAGCAGTTGAGGAACACTGATCTTGCCCAGTTCCCCATCTCTGAGGAATATTGCACGGAAATAATCCTCATAAAGATTCCATAAATCCATCTGCTAAAATCTTTCGAGAAGACAGTCCAATGATTTCATAGCAGACGCCAGCACCTCCCTATTTTTATGTTTAGAATGTGTATTTTTATATTTATTTCTCCATATTTAGATGGTCCTTTCTTCTATTTGACCTATATTCATCCAACTGCAAAGTTCATACCCTTTCATCTTGTCCTTAGTGGAAAAAATAGTTGTTCATCACTCAAGCAAAATTCCTATAAAGAATTTAATTACTTAACACCTTTAACTTTCTTTTCTTCAGTAATCACAATTTCTTCAAATCCTATATTGCACAAAATAATTTGAGACTAAGGATAGCCATTATAGTCATGATGGGGCAACTAGCCTGGATACAAATCCAGAAACCTAGCTTAATTCTCCAATATGGTAGGTCATCTCTCAATGAGCTTGTATAGAATGACTTCCAGTTTTCAGAACCTTGTAAATATTTATGTCTCTTCAATAATTGTATGATTTCTCACTCTTGGGCATGTCCAATGTGGAAATTTGTTGTGTTTGATTATGCATATTTGCTAAGAAGTTCTTACTTTTCTTTCTTTTTTTCAGTGGGTGTGGGATTAGGAAGTATATATGGGAGAGAGAAAATACATGCTTGTTAATAGAAAATTTAAAAAAAAACACAAAAAATGTGTGTCATAAGACAATAACAACAGCAACCAACATATTAAGTGCCCACTATGTTTAATGCTCCATGCCAGGTATTGAGGAAATGAAGAATGGGGGAAAAGAAACAGTGTCTATAGCCTCTGCCCTCAAGGAGCTTACATTGTCAAGAATAAAGGATATATAACTTGGAGCCAGATAAGTATCTCATGCAAAAATAACAATAGAAGCGAGACTGAGACAAACTATTCCAAGAAAAAATTGGAAAAATGGAGATCAATTTCAGCTATGGGAGTTCAGGGAAGTTTGCATGATGGAAGTGGCATGAGAACACGGAATCAAAGTATAGTAGGTAGAGGGATAGGGGAAGAGGTTCATTTTCAAGAGTCTATGCTCTATTATCCCTTTATGAAGTATGAACAAATTTCATTAAAGGAATTATAAAGAGTAGTAGCCAAGTGACTAGCCAAGGATTGGTATTAACAGATTAATTAGTATCCTATTGCCTCTGTTATTTTCTCCTTAGTTGATGTGAGTAATCAAGTATGTATGGCCACCAGGTTGGAAGAGACTTCCCACCCTACTTCGTCCCCCCTCAATACACATACTCAATAGAAGGAAGAGAATTTCAACAGGCATGAGAAGATGAGGAGAGAGGGTATCTCAGGTTTCAGGAAATACACAGAGGTAGGAGATGGCAGGCTAAGCTCAAAGAATAGCTAATAGTCCAGTTTAACTGAAATGCAAAGCAAATGAAAGGGAGTCATGTAAAATGAATCTGAAAAGGTAAGTTACAGTCAGAATTAAAATTTTAGAATAAGGAGTTTGTATATTGTCCTAGAAGCAAAGGACAAACTAAAGGAAGGCAGTGTGGGATAGTGGAATGGGGGCTAGATTTGGAGACAACCAAAAGAGCATGAAGATAGCCACTGGGATGCCATCCACTCTGATACTCTGTGAGGAGCAACAGGGAATCTGAAAACCAAGAACCATGATCTCAACTTTGATTCCTGACATAATTAGAAGTTATATTTTGAGGTTATTGAATAGCTAGTAGGAGAAGCACTAGTTGAATTACCAGAATAACAATTAGTCATCCATGGTTTAATGTCAACTTGAGATAAAGTCTCTAGACTCTGTTACTTAGTTTTATTAGTGACTTGGATCAAGATATAGATAACATGATGATCAGCTATGAAGATGACACAGGACTATGAGACATAACTGACATGTGAGGTGCCAGTAAGGATCCAAAATAAGATGCTGATGTGCTTAGTACAGTTCCTGGAACATAGTAGATACTTAATAAATGGTTATTGACTAACTATTCACTGAACATTGGGTTACATTTAATAATAAGATGAACAGGCATAAATAGTTTATACTTGGGTTAAGAAATAACTTCACTTCATAAGTACAAGATAGAGGAGGAATAGCTCAGTAACCATTTCAAGAAATCTGGGCGGGGGGGTGGCTAGGTGGTAGAGTGGATAAAGCACTGGCCCTGGATTCAAGAGAATCTGAGTTCAAATCTGGCTTCAGACATTTGACACTTACTAGCTGTGTGACCCTGAGCAAGTCACTTAACCCTCATTGCCCAGGAAAAACAAAAGAAAAGAAAATCTGGAGGCTTCAGTGGCTTGGAAGCCAATAGTGTCATATAGCAGGCCAGAAAACTAATGTTTTCTTAGCTGCCACTGAGAGGCAGTGACCTGAGCTAGGGATGTAATAACCTCTGTGTCCTCTATCCTAGTCAAATAGAATCTCAAGTATTATTTTTAGTTCTGGGACATATGTTTTAGGAAGGTCGTTGGTGAACCATGTATTGAGTAGGAGATAAACTGAATACATCTCACAGAGCAGCACAACTGTGATGGCAAAGGACCTCTAGCTGATGCTATATGGGGATCATTTGAAGAAACTGGGAATGATTATTATAGATAAGAGAAGATTTAGTTAGGGGACTTGCTACTGATCTTTGAATAATTAAAAGCTTTCACGTAAAAGAATGATTAGATTTCTTTGGCTTGGTCTCAAAGGGCACAACAAAGAGTGGTGGGTGGATTAGTTTTGCTTGTTATGAGACCTCTCCTTGAGCAGGGAATATTCTGTAATGTAAGTGATTTATCATTATCATTTAAATTCTTATTTGTAATTAATGCATTTTGACTGTTTGCTCTAATTTTAAAAAATAACATTTTTTTCTTAAAAAGTTTTCTTTTCACTATTTCCTCTAATAGTCTCTCCTTTATGCTTTCTAACTTCCTTTTCACTGAGCCTTCCTCAGCCTTGCTTCTTCCCCTCCTAGTTAAGCCTCTTCAAACTTTGAAAAACACTCACATCTCTGAGCTTCTCCCAACGTTTACCATTTTTCTGTCTTTTCTCATTTTCCTTATCTTTCCACACCTATTCTTGACTTTATTCTTCTCACATTGTTAGTTCGGTGTCTCTAAATTTCCTCTCATTATATGCTTGTGCTTCCATCTATTATGTTCTCTAGTCTCTTTAACCTCAAAAACCCTTTATCAAGAGAATTTATTGTGAGGGAAGAAATAATCAGCACAAAACAGCTTGCATGTTAACTAGGATTGGCCCATGACATTGGACTGTTTTTCCAAGCCCAGTGAGGCTTCTCAGCCTCAATCACTTTATTTCTTCTTGCTGTTAACATGTACTCCCTTCACTTTAACATCACTATATTAATTTCTTGGTTTCAATTGTCATTTCTTTAGCACCAGCCCCCAGTGTTAGTGTCTCTATGTTGTAGATCTCTCATGATGACCCTCAGAATAATTCCTAGAAACAGTTCAATCTTAGAAAATGTACAATTATAGTCCCAGATTTGCCACATTGATTGACTTGGGGCAAATTCTTTGATTTCTGTGTGTTTACTTTTGTCATCTGTAAAACAGACTCAGAATTGAGACAAATGCTAAACTAGTCCAAATCTGGAACATGTTTAGGAGGAAAAAGCCCACTAAGAATATAAAATACTTTTAATTTTCCTTGTAGTTCCACTATAGAAACTATATTAGTACCCTTTTAATTTTTCTAGAAGTAGAAAGAAAAGCCAAGTAGTAGTAGTAGTAGTAGTAGTAGTAGTAGTAGTAGTAGTAGTAGTAGTA
Source organism: Dromiciops gliroides (assembly GCF_019393635.1). Lineage (NCBI taxonomy): Eukaryota > Metazoa > Chordata > Mammalia > Microbiotheria > Microbiotheriidae > Dromiciops > Dromiciops gliroides. The sequence goes on from NC_057865.1 coordinate 124,458,022, forward strand.
GTAATACAAGAACAAAAACCACAGAATTGTGAGGAAATAAGTAAAACAAATGCTGAGGAAAATATTATTTTATTGCTTTCTTATGCCAAGGAGTATGATCTTTGACTTGGAAAGGACAGAACAAAATGACTAATAGGACTTTGAAAACCAGTATAAATAGTGAGATAGTAAGAGAACACATACCAAATACCCTTGAGGAGTTCAGGTCATCAAACCAAGATGAACCAATTTGTAGAAGAAATTTCTTTCCAAATTGTCTATTATGTTATGAAAGATCATAGTGAATTGGAGAGGGACTACGAGCTTATATAAGGTAATAACAAGACATACTTAAAAAGGAGGGGAAATGGCTATAAAATGGAAGAAATTGAAACATTTCCCCCCAAATTGAGACTGAAGAGTTCATTAAGAAGCCAGATGGCAGCTAAAATATAAGGCATGGGGGATAGCTAGGTGGCACAGTGGATAAAGCACCGGCCCTGGATTCAGGAGTACCTGAGTTCAAATGTGACCTCAGACACTTGACTCTTACTAGCTGTGTGACCCTGGGAAAGTCACTTAAACCTCATTGCCCCATCCCCCCCCCAAAAAGTATAAGGCATGGGATCAGAAATACAGAGACCCAGTCATGATTCCAGAGGTCCAATGATGAAACACGATATCTATCTCCTGACAGATGGTAGAATTAGAGTGAAGAATGATATATATATATTTTTTATATAGACAGTGAGGTTATTTATCTTACTTGATGATGATTATTTATTGAAAGGAATTTGTTTTTCTTTTCTTTTTTCTGCAATGGGGTGGGAGATGAGTGGGAGGGAAAATAATTTCTGCTAATTATTTTAACAGAGGAGGATGCTACAGATATAGAATGCTTATGCACTTTTAGATAAGGTCAGTGTATTATTAGTTTTGCTTAACTACCTTATTTTGTTAAAAGAGACCTTTCAGGGAGTAGGGGTCTTTTATAAATGTTTTTAAGGTAAAAGCCAAATATGTCAATAAAACTTTAAAGAAAAATATGCCATAAGGCAAAAGAAAAAGAGGAAGATGGTGCTGGTGGGAAGGAGAGCAAGTATTTATTAACACTTACTTTGTCCCAGTGCTAAGTGCTTTACATAGATCATCTCATTTGATGCTCACAACAACATTGGGAGGTAGGTTACTATTATGACCCTTGGTTTAAAGCTGAAGAAACTGAGGCAGACAGAAGTTAGGTGATTTGCCCTGAGATACACATCTATTAAGTATCTCAGGCCAGATTTTAATTTGGGTCTTCCTGACTCCAGGACCAGCACTTTATCCAATGACAAACTTCAGAATTTTGCCTGGGGAAGTTACAAGTTTTATTATATTTTGTATAGAATCATATGTTTTAGAGCTCTAAGTGTCTTTGGCATTAGTTTAAGACCCCAATTTTGCAGTGTGGAAGATATGGCCCAGAGAGGTGAAAAAATTGCTATTTATTCATTTATTAAATAGATATTCATTGAGCAACTGCATAGAACTATGCTAGGTATACTTTGGAATCTGAGAAAGAGAATAAGTCATAGTCTCTTCCCTCTAGGAGTTTATAATTATGATAAGGAAATAAGATGTGTCCACAGAAATTTAAATGGCAATTCAAGGCATAACAAAATGCCATATGGGTAGGACTTATATGCTGTAGGAGGGAAGAGACAGAGACAGACGCAAACACAGACAGACATCGACACAGACACAAACAGATTTGTTCTCTCTGGCCTGACATATTGGAAGAAAATAGGATTTGAGAAAGGCTTTAAAGGATACTTATGCTCATATCTGAATGAGTATGAAATTACTCAATCTAATATTAGTATGTCAAAGGTGAATGAGTCAGGATATAAAACTTTTTTTTGATGGCCAATTTGCTGTTTATTTCCATTTAGAATCATCATTTATTGTTTTGCATGACTACACATGTCTAACTTATATTGAATTGTTTGAATTCTTAAGGGGGATTAGGGAGGGAGGAAGGAAGAGAATTTGGAACACAGTTTTTAAAATCGATGTTAAAATTGTTTTATGTGTAATTTTGGAAAAAAATAAAATTCTAAATAAATGGGAAAAAATAAATAATACTTCCCCCCCCCCAAATAGAATCATCATTTATATAAAATAAAATTGAGTGTTTCTCTGCATCGTGAACCAATCAATCAATTTGAACTCAGGTCTTCCTGACCCCAGGCCTGGCTCTCTATCCACCTATATAAGAACCACCTATAATAAGAATCACCTGTGTAAGAAGTAGTAGTAAAGTACCTTTAGTTAGGAAAGACTGGATGTATCCAGAGTATAAATAAAAGGCTTTAAATGCCAGGGCACATGATATTTCCTCCTAGAGGCAATAGGTAGCCAGTCCAGGTTCTTGAGAGGAAGCATTGCTAATCCTGCGCTCTAAGGATATAACTTTAGTAGCTGTGCACAAAAACATGAATGAGCTCTTGGAATGAATGAACAGATCAGCCTGAATGGAGCATGGGGTTATACCACTGAACAGTGGGATATAAATGTGTAAATAAAGGCTGGAGCTTGGGACACTACCCTAGGTTTTATTCTGAAAGCAACAGAATTCCCAGGAGTCATACTTCCTGAGAAGAGGAAATGACAAAAGGGGTGGGGTTTACTGTTTTGTTTTGTTTTAGGAAAATTAATCTCATGAGGAGGAAGGTCTAGTAGATAGACTATTGTATAAGCCCTTAATAAATACTTGTATGACTTACCGACTGGGTGAGAATCTAGATTGGGCTATTAGAGGGATAGCAATAGGATTGGAGAGTAAGAGTCCAATGTAAAAGCTGTTATGAAGGAAGAGTTCAAAGGATTTGGTGACTAACTATTCACTGGAGGGGGACAGGGTGAAGAACTCAAAAATGAATCAGCACTTTTTGAGTCCAGCTGCCTGATAAAAGGCAGGACCACTGAAATAATGTTCCTACTATTCACTATCCCCTTTTTAGTGAGGAGAAAAGAAAAAGCAGTTGTTCTTTCTCTTCCTCTATGGTTAGGCTCATTTTTCTCCATATCTTTGTGGATGGAGACGTTTTGAGACACTTAAAGCTTTTATATTAATCTGAATTTGAGTGGTTTAAAACCACTGTAGCAGTAGGAGTACATATGTATCCTAAGCCATCAGGCTCTTCACAGCCTCTGTCAAATAATAATAGTGTTTTTCTTGTAGCTCGTGGATTCAGAATGCATTATTCCCCCCCCCTTCTTAATTGCGTCGTGTTCTCTTTTAAAAATGAATTGCAATGAGGGAGGCCTCTGATTGGCCCAGGTTTTCTCAAACCGTTGCTTAGATGAGATCATGCCCACTTGGGTCTTAATTCATCAACCCAATTACTCTCTCTAATATCAGTCAGTGTGTCATAAAGAGGAGGGGGAGGGAGAAAACTTTATTTTTTTAAACTGTAATTTACCTTTCATTTCCATTTGGGGCTATAATTTAAAAGAGAAAGAAAGTGATTTTTAAAATATAATCAGCCACATTTCCCGTGGTAATTTCAGTCAGTTAGAATTCTATTGAAATGTCCCCCAGTCTCCCATCTGCCTAGTCATAGCATTCTCTCCTTACCTCTGTGACAGGTTCTTGGTTCTTTGTAGGTGAGAAAGGTAAGCCAGTTTAGCTGGTGTATTGTTAAGTTGAGAGTGGGAAGAAGGGCGTGGAGTGGCAGGTCAGATGTGGAGAGTTGGGCTGGGGAAGAACAATGACTACCCAGAGTTGATAGGAGCTTGAGTTCTGGTGTGGACAGGCATGAAAAAGACCAGAAGAGATTTTCTGAGATTAATACATAGCCACCTAATGGGATGAATGAAAGCGAAGGAGAAGTGAAAGGTGGGAAGACATAGAAGGGAAAGAATCAAACTGAGGGTAAAGAAAAAATATATTAAGCAGGGAAAAGAAAGAACTGCAGAAATAGGTTAGGAATGAAGTGGTTCAGACTGAAAGCAAGAACTCCTGTGAAATAAAAAAGTGGCCTAACATGGCCATATGCAAATTTCTTAACTGGGTCAGGGGAGGGACAGTGCGGCTGATCAGTTATTCAGACTAATGTCTACAATGCCAAGAATCCAAGTGATGCAGTGCATAGAGAGATGGCTTTAGGGTCAGACAGGTCCCAACTCAATTGGCTTCCTCACTTGAATTTAATACTGAATTTTATTTGATGTAAAAGCAGCATACCATAGTAGATAGGGGGCCAGCCTTGAATACAGAAAGACCTGAGTTCAAGTCTTGTCTTTGTCTCATCCTGACTGTATGACTTTGGGTGAGTGATTTAACCTCTCAGTGCGCCTCAGGCAACTTTCTGAGAGTGGAAGGTGCCAGTCTGCATTGGTTAAAGAATTTCCTCTCTGGTGCTCAGAACACCAATGAAATCATAGGTCTAGTCAGGGGAAAAAAAAAACTGATAATGCTTGCTTTTATTTTTTAAAAGAAAATCTTACAGATGTTAGGATTAATATAAACCCACAGGAGTGAAGTGGCTTTTAATCTTCAGACCAAAGGTTCTCATTCCAATGTTTATTGTTGTCCTTACTTCATAATTAACTGAGAGACAAGATAGCAGAGAAAACATCAGCAACTCCAAGAGACACTTTGGATTTTCCAAGATAATAGGTCAAAAGGGAGAAGGGCTTGGTGATCAGAGAGAAGTAGGGGAAAGGAGATAGTTTGAGGAAGCCTTGCCTACGCTCTTTCTCTCTGATACCCAGAATTCTCTGAGTATGGTAAATTGGGGTTTCACCCTAAGCCTTGTAATCACAGGGGCCCTATACTGCTTCAGATTCTGAAACTCCTACCTGACAGATTCACTGCAGAAGTTGACCCCCAGGCTTCATCTACTGAAGTCTACATGGAGCTGCCTTCCTTATGAGAGGCTGAGGCCAGGAAGGAAATTCTCACTTCTATTTTATTTTACATTTTGTTTTGTTTTGTTTTATTTTAAAATTTTTATTTTATTTTATTTTTTATTTTATTTTATTGGTGGGGAGGTGAACACAGGGTGGGGTAGAGATCATTTAAATATATGTCTAGGCAAAGCAAGTCAACCAAACTAAAGGTGGTTGATAGGAAAGGGAGTTATAAATACCCTCTACCTATTGTAATAATCCTGTTAACCCTACAGTACCATTTCAATGGGGCATCTAAGTCAGACAGTGGATAGAGCATCAGGCCTGGAGTTAGGAGGACCTGAATTCAAATCCAACCTCAGACACTTATTAGCTGTGTAACACTGGGCAAGTCACTTCACTGTGTTCGCCTCAGTTCCTCATCTGTAAAAAGGAGCTGAAGAAAGAAATGGCAAACTACTCCAGTATCATTGCCCAAAAAATATGAAATGGGGACACAAAGAATCAGACAGGATTGAAATGATTTAACAGCACCCTCTACATATTGCAGGTAGAGAAATAAAGCTAACTTGTAATTTGAATGGAATCATTCTAGCAGAGTCCAAGGTGTTTGGCAAATCATGCTATAGGTCTTTCCATTCTTTCTCCCAATCCCCCACATTTTTTATACAAAGGAATATCAGCTTAAAATAAATATCAGGATCACTGACTGGGACAGGGAAAACAATCTTAAAAGGGCTATATACTGGCCAAAAGCAGGGTATTTGTGCACTAGATTGTAAGTTTCTTGAGGATGGGGAACATGGGTTATTCTCCACTAGGCACTTAACATGACCATTACACAGCAAATGCTCAATAAAAGCATCTTGAAGGAGCTGAATGAATAAACATGCTTCTTTTTTGCTGCCCCACCTCTGGTGGCCAGAGCTTGGTGCTAAGGTCAACATTTCAAGTTTGATCCCACTCCATGCTTGTTGGCTTGTCTACACTTCATGACCAGAAACTGTCACTTGCTTTCCTTTATCCCTTAAAATAAAATCATATTACAACCCATCATTTCAATCTTAGAAGCTATTAGAAACATTGAGGGTTCAATAATGCTTGTTGAGTAACCCCCAGATTTAAGTAGAAACCATAGATAAGACTTCCACCTTCAATAAATGACATTCCTTCCTTCCTTCCTCCCTTCCTTCCTTCCTCCCTTCCTTCCTTCCTTCCTTCCTTCCTTCCTTCCTCTCTTTCTCTCTTTCTCTTTCTTTCTTTCTTTCTTTCTTTCTTTCTCTCTTTCTTTCTTTCTTTCTTTCTTTCTTTCTTTCTTTCTTTCTTTCTTTCTTTCTTTCTTTCTTTCTTTCTTTCTTTCTTTCTTTCTTTCTTTCTTTCTTTCTTTCTTTCTTTCTTTCTTTCTTTCTTTCTTTCTTATAAACACACTGGGGATAACTGTTTTCTACAAATTAAGTACATCTACATTTTGAGCCAGTAATGATTTCCTAGTCTCATTCTCACTTTGTGTTTTTACCTTGATTTATTCTAGGAAGCAGAATGTGCATATACCCTCTTTGTTGTTGCCATCTTTTGGCTCACAGAAGCCTTACCTCTGTCTGTAACAGCTTTGCTGCCTGGCTTGATGTTCCCGTTGTTTGGAATCATGCCTTCTAAGCAGGTAAGTTCTTGTGTATGTCCTCCCTCCCTACCCTCAATTATGTTCTTCTTTCCCATGCATACATTCAGTAATTATAGAATGTCAACTGGAAGGGAACTTAGAGTTTGTTGTCTCTGTTGTAGCAAATTTGGGTTTTATGGGCTTTCACAGAAGAGTCATGTGGTGATGCTTTTGTTGTTTTTTTGTGGGACAGTAAGGGTTAAGTGACTTGCCCAAGGTCACACAGCTAGTAAGTGTCAAGTATCTGATGCCAGATTTGAACTCAGATCCTCCTGAATCCAGGGCTGGTGTTTTATCCACTGTGCCACCCAGCTGCCCCCTCATATGGTGATGCTAAAAGCAATAGGCTTTTCTCACAGGCCTATATTAACTCACACCTGGTAGGTCATGATTTTCCAAATGAAAACCCTGAGAATGGTCCCAGGCCATGAAGCAGAACCAATGTCAAGGTCAATCAAGGGTGAATGAGATGGGAGAGGCCTAGAAAGCACAAGCAACAAGGTTGTCAGAACCTTTTGACTCTGGCAGGAGGAGGATGAGGCATCACCAGTGGTCCTGAGAGAGGCTCAAGCCTGGGCATGGCTCAACCAAGTTGTACAAAACTTCTTTAAGTGTGGTGTGTGCATGCCTGGGTTTCTTTCCTTCACACATTTACAGCTTCTCAGGCCAGCAGAACAAGGAGTTTTGTAGTGAAGCTTGGGGACTTATTCAGGTTTGTCTTATGGATAATTCCCAGCTCTAATGTCATAGGAAAGTAGACACCAAGAATTGGCTAGTAAGGTCCAGTTGATTATAGCAAAGGATGACAAGTTTCCAGCCTGGCAGATTTTTAGATATGGAGAATGCCAGAAAGGGACAGGTGAGAGAGCTCGTTGGATACCTTCATCACACTTGTTGATCTCACAGTGGTGGGTGTGGGAATTGGAATATCCATATTCATCTAGTCCAGCTCACTCCCTTTACAGGAAATAGAGGTATAGAGAAGTAAGATGAGTTTCTAGGAAACAAACACAGGGCTAAAAATGGCAAAGCTAGGTCTGGAACTACTGTTTCCTGACGTTCTGTCCACTACTCTTCCTGTCATCTCCTGCTGCCTCTGCTTGCTGTTAGCCTGTGTAGGACCTAGAATGATGGAGTTAAAAGAGAGACTAGAACTGAATTAGAAACCAACTCTGACAAGTCAAAATCCTACCGAGTTCTTAGCTACGAGACCTCAGGCAAATCATTTTACCTCTCTGAAGTGCAGTTTCTTCATCCTTGAAATGGGGATAATAGTACATTTGTTCTCTTTGCCCTCCAGGATTGTTGTGAAAAAAGCAATTTATAACCTGTAAATCCCTATTTAAATGTAAGCTATTAGGCAACATGGTGCTGCAGTAGATAGAGAGCTCATCTAAGAACCAGGAAGACCTAGTCCAAACTCTGATACATACTGACTGGGTGACTCTGGGCCAGTTATTTAACCTCTGAGGGTTCTAGACAACTCTCTAAGACTAAAATTTATAGAGAAATTTCCAGTTTGCTTTGGTAGAAGAAATTCCATATAGTAAAGTAGTCAAATGTCCCATCCCTATCCACTATTTGTTGGCGAGTGGTTTTCAGTTGTGTACAACTCTTTGTGACTCCATTTGGGGTTTTCTTGGCAAAGGTACTGGAGCAGTTTGTCAATTCCTTCCCCAGCTCATTTTACAGATGAAGAAATTGAGGTAAACAGGGTTAAGTGACTTTCCCAGGATCACACAGCTAGTTAAGTATCTGAGGCTAGATTGTCTCTATCCACTGTGTCACCTACCTCCCCTATTAGGATTATGTAATCACACTAAACAGTTTTCCATATGAGTCCTCAAATCATCCTGTCTACTCCCCCAGCCCCACATACTGCAGCTAGATTCCCTCTAAAACAAAAGAGGAGTGGGTTGTACCTCTGTAGCCATCTTAGTCAGCAAGGGGAAATGTTAGTCACATACTTATTTGCTGATTGACATCAGCTACCTGTCACTCACTACAGGCCACTAAAAGATACAACCCTGTCTTGCATTCTGAATAAACAATTTCTATTCAGCATCATTCTGCCTTACACGGTGTTGGAAAAACATTTTTTTCCCTAAATGAAGAAAAACCTTCCCCCGTTTTCTTCCCCAGAAATCTGCCATTTCACAAGATAAAGGCAAATTAAGTTTCACATGTATTTCTATTTTGTTCTTGCTGAGAGGAGTTTATTCATGCTGAGAGGTGTACAATTTAAGGGGACCCGTCTGGAGAAAATGGATTCAGTCTCCTATTAAAAGCATGAAATTCGTTGGTACCAGTATATATCTGTCTCCTAGCAGTCTCTGAGAGTCAACCAGGGCATGACAGCTGTCTAAACAGTGCAGCTACAGCAGGCAAGGGAGGGAGTGCTCAAAGTTCAAGATGGAAGTCTCTGAAATTCATTACCTTTGGAGTTCTGCCTGAACTCAGGGTTGCAATCTGCAGCTTCTCATCTCTTCTCCAATATATCTGGATTTTTTTTTCTTCTATAACAAACCCTCTCACATAATGCTTGATGTGTGTGTCTTGTGGGAAGGGTTGGGGAGGGATACTTCATTTGGTGGCTTCAACTTTGCTTTAGGTGAGTATTTTACCTCCCTTCCCTATCCTTTCCTCTATCCTTTGATCCCTTCTGTCCTGGAACCCTCCCATTCCTAGGTAGAAGGGAGAATGAGGTTAGTTGTATATTTGGGGGAATACCTCATTTGTTTTGTGTTTTTTTTCCTTTATTTAATCCCTACTTAGACAAGAAACCCAGGATCTGTCATTCCAGAGGTCTCTCTAGTACCTCAAATTGATATATAGCTCCAGAAAAAAGAGAGAATTTGTATAGACATAGTGTCAACAAGACTGGATTTGAACTCAAGTCTTCCTGATTCCAGGCCTGATGATCTACCTACTGTAACACTTAGTTGTAAGACGCTACACCACAAATTTTTCCTCCAATTTATTGTCTGTCTATAGTCTCAGTCCTGGTTGTATATGCTGGTAATACTAACTCAAGAATTTCTCATTTCATTGAACTAGATTTGTCATCCATTTCAGCTGGGTAGTACTGTCTGTGCTCCTAATGAGGTCCTTTAGTATTCCTACACAGGCAGTCTTGGCTGAGCAACTGTGGATACTATTGAAAAGGTTTTGTAGTGTTGCCACACTCAATACAATAAACACAATGCCATCTGCAGGCAGAAACATCTGTAAAATTTCTCCATCTATAGGGAATTCCCTCTTCTATCCGAATATTATTTTGAAAACTAGTAATCACCTTTATATGTATATGTCTCTTTGTTTTATTCTTTGATGTTAGGATAAATGAGGAAGTGATTTAGTGATTGTATCTGTTGCAGAATCTTATAATGTAAATTTTGGATGTGATAGTACTGTTTTTGAAGAGCATCTCTAAAGCCGAATTTTTCTTTAATAACAAATATTTTTTTAAAAAAATCAGTGAAAAATAAATACCTGGGGACCTTATGTTTCCTACACTGTACTTGGTCATTTTTAATATGAGAAGATTTCATATAATTTGCTGTGGTAAATAATCTGCGAATGGTTACCTGTTTTTTATTTTCATCATAGATATCCTCAATGTATGAATAGACTGTTCTTTTAGGGTTTTGTTTGTTGTTTTTTGGTAAGGCAGTTAAGGTTAAGTGACTTGCCCAGGGTCACCCAGCTAGTAAGTGTCAGGTGTCTGAGGCCAGATTTGAACTCATGTCCTCCTGACTCTATGGCCTGTGCACTGCACTGTACCACCTAGCTGCTCATGAATAGACTATTCTAGTAATGGTACAGCTAGGAGAAAGTACCCATAAAGGTAGGTACATTAGTTTGGTATTTTAATTGGTAATATTTCTCTAATATGGAGTTCTTCTATCTATATTTGGACAGGTTCAACTGCTTTTCCTGACTTCATGTTTGTTAAATATCATTGCCACTTCCTCAAATAGCCTTTTAGAGGATGATATGATATGGTCCAAATTCATTGGTTCCACCATTTTCACTGATGAGATTATCACAGAAACATCAGCAGGACTATTTATGAGTCCCCCTTCTAGGTTCAGCCACTTAAACTCTTGAGATGCTCTGGCTTACTCAGACCTCATGAGAAGCTTTCTGTAGGTTTGTTTTTTCCTGCTTTTTGATGTTTTGTTAAGCAGGGCTAAGATTAATCTTCTATTCTCCTCCATGAATGTTCTACGAATGAGTCTTTATCCAAACTGATGTTCTTGTTTGTCATGTCTCTCCACGTGGCAACCAGACCAAGTATTTGCTGATTGCAAGAGTTTCTTGGCTCTTTGTGCTGCCGTGGTATGGCTCCTCTTTTGTATTATTTTAAATTTGGAAAATTATTGGTTATAGTAACTTCAATAGCTTTTCTTTTTGCCAATTTCCCTTTTTTGGTATTGACATTTTCTTTAAAAAGAATTATTTGGACCTACTAAAAGCACATGCAGTATTATCATCCTTTTAAAATATTTGATATTGATTTTGACCTTCATTCCAAGTCAATGATTTCACTACACTTAGATAATTATGAAATGACTCCCATTTTGATAATTACTATTTTCTTATCTGTTATAAATGAGTCAGTTAGGGTGGTAGGGTAGATGTCCAGTGCTGGCCACATCTATTCCTTGTAATTCTCTTCTTAAATTATTTACAGTATATAGGTATATTTATTTTTTTAATTGAATCTATATCTACATAAATATGTCCCAACATACTTTTTTCCTTGTACACACCTTTGCTTTAAATTGCTTTAAATTCACCATCTATCAGGTTTTATGTTGATTAAGTTCAGAGAATAAACTTTAATTTTGAAATAATTTTTGATACCTTTTGCTTTTGTTTCACCTACATTTCCTAATGCATTTTTCCTTCCCATTCTTCCCAGAGAGATATGTCATAACAAAAAATAATAAAAGAGAACCGCCCCTCCCATCCCTCCCCTTTCCTTCTCCCAACCCAAAAAGGAGATATCTTCTCAGTTTTTTAGGACCAAGATTGGTCATTATACTTTCATAGCAATTATTTCCATCATTATGTTGTTTTTTCCATTTGTCATTTGTGTATTGTTTTCCTCGTTGTGATTCCTTTACATCTGTTCACATGTCTTTCCATGCTTTTCTGTATTATTATATTTGTCATTTTTTTTTAGTACAGCAATATTCCATTATGTTGAAGTGCCACAACTTGTATCTATTCCTCCATTAATGGGTATCTACTTTGTTTTCAATTCTCTGCTTTTATAGCTACCATAAAGACATATAAAATTACAGCTACTATAAACATTTTGGTGTATGTGGGAGCTTTTCTTTTTATCACAAATCTCCTTGGGGTATATGCCTACTAGTAGGATGTCTCCATCAAAGGGTATGGATATTTTAGAAGCACTAGCTAACATTTGTATGTGTGTGTGTATCTTTATGACTTAATGTCTTGTAAAACACTTTGTCTCATTAGATCTTCACAACAACCCTGTGAATTAGATCCTTTTAAATTTAGAGGCAAGTCTTAAGTTCTTCAAGGGAATGCTCTACCTTTTCATTCTCTACAAAAGATATTAGTATATAAGTTGCAGTTATCATCCAGTGAGGCAGCTCTCTTATGTGTATCATGAATTTGAAGAAAGATGTTCAAGTGCGCCATGAAAAGATATTACTTGATGCCTTTGGACATATGATTTAGCTCCTCCACTCCTTTTTCATCTTTTTTAGCTATGAAACCTGGACTTTATAGATTTCAGGAGGTCCATGAATTTGTATGAGAAAAAAAATGACATCTTAATTTTCACCCACCTTTGGTTTCCTTTGCAATCTGTATATTTTATTTTATTCATTTACAAACATTATTCTGAGAAGGTTAAATCATAAGTTTAACCAGTCTGTCAAAGAGAAGCATGATGCATTATAAAAGGTTAAGAGCACCTGATTTAAGCCATTGTATGATTTTGAAAGAGAACACTATACTTCTTGTATTTTTCAGAATACTATCTTCTTTTACTTTTAGGCTAAGAAAATAAATGCATCTGCCTATGGCTAATTTTATTTTACAGACTCAGGTTGCAACAAAAACCATAAGATAAGGGATGAAATGGAAGGTGGAAGAAATTAAATTTCTCCATTATCTCTGGCACCTGATTCCAGTTAGGATCTTGGGCTATGGGCCAAGGCTTATTTGCATGGTTTAATTACCTAGAGAAATTAGTAGCAGGGCTTTTAACAGACCAAATATTTATTTCTTGGCTAGTTATTGTTTTAGGATATAATTATAACTTACATTTCTATGCTGCTTTAGACTTTTCAAAAGTTTTTTTTTTTTAAATATAATACCATTAATTTCATCCTGATAGTGTTGAGGAAAGTGGTCCAAGCAAAGACAATTCTTGAAAAAATTGTGAAGTAGGCATAGTGTTTGATGTCATCCCATTTCTCTTCAGATTCCTGTCCCTCCTGAAATCTAACACAAATCTAGCCTTCCCCCAAATATCATCCTTCCACATTTTCCTATCTGGTGTTCATTTTGTTGAAACTCTCATTCTCAACTCAGTTTCAGGTTTACATGGATCCCCAGATCTCCAGAGATGGAAGAGATCTAACAGATCCCAGTGTTCTTCACATTTTGTTTTTAATCATGGAACCCTTGAGCAGTGTGGGGAAACCTATGGGCCCCCTCTTAGAATCATCTTTTTAAATAAACAAAAGAAAATACATTCAGTTACATCGGAAATCAATTATATTGAAATGCGGTTATCAAAAAATTGCGGAAAAAAGTTCATAGACCCCAGGTTAAGAATCTTTGATGCAACCTTCTCTTTCTGCCTCCTACTCATTTTACTGATAAGTAAGCTGATCTTGTAAGGTATTGATTGATAATAGTTTAAGGTGTGATACATCCAAGTAGTATTTCTATTTTGATAGAGAATTCTATAAAGAGAATTCTCAAAGCATTGATATTGTCCTACCTCCAGTGGTGGGATGAGAAGTATGGAAGGGGGACATGGGAGAGTGGATATGATTGGGACACTGTGTCCTGCAGAGCATGTTCATAAATCACATCTGTAGGTACTGTCCATTCTGCCTACCTATGAGGTTAGCTCTGAGAGAAGGTGTCATAATATTAGAGTTTTAGAGATTGAACAGACCTGGGAATCTATCTAGTCCAAATCAGTCAATAAACCTTTATTGAGTGCCTACTTTGTGTTAGACACTGTTCTTAGTGCTGCGGATACAAAGACAGTTCCTGCTCTCAAGGGACTCAAAGTCTAAAAGGGAAGAGAACATGCAAACCACACACACACACACACACACACACACACACACACACACAGACACTCCATAGAAATAAGGAAGACAATAACATTAAGGATGGTTGAGAAAGGCCTCTTGTAGAGAGTTGATTTTTAATTACTTGAAAGAAGCCAGTCAAGGGGGAGATTCAGTGAAAATGTCCAGAATTTATAGCTGGAATACCTTGTTCAAAGAACAGGAGTAGGCCAGTAAAAAGACTGGAAAGGTTGGTGGAGGGGGATGTGGGATAGATAAGGAAACTGAGATTAAGTCACTTAACCAAAGTCACAAATCTAGTAAGTATCTGAAGTAGGATTTGAACCTGTCTTACTAGTTTTCAGGCAAATATTCTAGTCATTTTACAGATTGGAAAACTAAGTCACAACTAAGTCATACTGGTTGATGACAGAGGTAGAAGCTATTCTTTTTTAAAATTTCTTTTGCAGCAAACATTTATTTTCTTTTTTTCCAGTTACATATAAAGGTAGTTTTCAACATTCATTTTCATAAGATTTAGAGTTCTAAATTTTTCTCCCTCCCTCCTTCCCTTTCCTCCCCCCTCCACAAGACAACAACCAATGTCATATAGGTTATATGTGTACATTCCGCAAGTGCTCTTTTTATCAGTTCTTTCTATGGGGGTGGATAGTAAGCTTGGTCATTAGTCCCTTGGGATTGTTTTGGCTCATTGTATTGCTGAGAGTAGTTAATTCATTTACAATTGCTCATTGAACAGTACTGCTGTCACTATGCTCAATGTTCTCCCAGTTCTGCTCACTTCACTATACATCAGTTCATAAGAGTCTTTCCAGGTTTTTCTGGTATCATCCTGTTTGTCATTTCCTATAGTACAATACCATTCCACTACAATCATATGCCACAGGTTCTTCAGTCATTCCTCAATTGATGGACATTCCCTTGATTCACAATTCTTAGCCACCACAAAGAGTTGCTATAAAAGTTTTTGTACAATTTTTCCACCATTTTCTCTTTTTTATGATTACTATTGTTAACTGTTTCCCTCCATCTTATTCCTTTCCCCATGATATTTACTCTCTTATCTATCTTCTTTCACCCTATCCCTCTTCAAAAGGGATTTGCTTCTGACTTTCCCCTCCCCCAATCTGCCCTCCCTTCTTTTGCCCCTCTCTCTTTATCCCCTTCCCCTCCTATTTTCCTGCAGGGTTAGAGAGATTACTCCACCCGAGTGTGTACTTTATTCCCTCCTTGAACCAATTCTAATGAGATTGAGGTTTTTGAGCCAGTTCTGATGATGTTAGGCTCATTTACTGCCCAGATTAAATAGATGACTCCCCCCAATTGGGCATGTGTTAATACCTCCTTGAGCCAACTCTGATGAGATTAAGGTTTTTGAGCCTATTCTGATGAGTGTAAAATTCATTTAGGGTCCTGCTCCTCCCTCATCTCTTTCCTCACTACATAAGCCTTTTCCTGTTCCTTTTTTTGTGGGATTTCATCCCATTCTACCCTTCCCCCTCTCCCAGTGCATTCCCCTCACCCCTCAATTTAGATATAGGGGCCCTGATGTTGACATGTTCCTCTAAAGGTGCACTTCAATCTTCTTTGTCACTAAAGAAACTTTCTATGGTCCTCACCTTTCTGTCTGCTCATCTTGTCTTTCTTTTACTTGACTTTTAGCTCCTTAAAATGGGGCACTGTTTCCAGGCTGTGCTATCCCAAGCTTCAGGTGATCCCAGGTGTATTTTTTTTTGGTAGAAGCTATTCTTAATTCTTAATTTAGTATTATTTCCTCTATGCCATATTGTCTCTTTGAACAAACTCAAAATTTTTTTGAAAATGAAAACACATACCCATAATGCCCCAATCAAACCAAGAGATTTTGTAATTGAAGGTCAAGGTGAAGAGCTGAATGAGAGCTTCCTCTTATTGTACAGTGTTATGACATTTGATCCTCATGAGCATGGAAGTTTATCTAATTAAACAAAATTACTGTGAAAAGGAAAAAAACAACAACACTCCCCAACATCATACAAAATGGAATGCAAAACTCATTCTTGAACTGTGTTTAAATACAGCTATTGTCAAAGAAAATGATAACACTAATAATAGGCTTAATTGTAATTTCAGGTGGCATCTGCTTATTTCAAAGATTTTCACCTACTGCTAATTGGAGTCATCTGTTTGGCAACATCAATAGAAAAATGGAATTTACACAAGAGAATAGCTTTAAGAATGGTGATGATGGTGGGTGTGAACCCTGCATGGTAAGTCCTCCATTTGCTATTCTCAGATCTATATTTTGAAGAGAACATTTTGTGCAAAACAAATAAGCCCATAAGTAATGTAGAGCCAGAGAATTGTTTGTGTTACAATATAATTTCTGACCTTTTTTCTTTCCCCCTGCTGAAATGAAACTGATATGTGATGCATTTGAGCTACAAGAGAGAGAACTTTTTTCCTCTCACTGCAGTTCTAATTATAGGGGGGGTTAGGATAAATGCCCACCTCAGTCTCACCTTTTCTTTTTCTTTGAAGCCAAAGCTGAGGAAAGCACTGAACCATAACAGACAAGATTGATACCCGTCAAATTTGTTAGGAAGTAGACCTTGTTTATGGATTCATTATATTGTTCTCATGGCAAGCATAACACTGTATATCCTTAATGATCCTCAGGCTATCATAACCAAAAGAAGTTGAAGAGATCAACTGTGGTTGAATAAGTCTTAAGTCGAAATTTCATTTTTTTAGGCCAGTAAGTGAAAAGTGAAACACTTGGTCAACCAATTTCATTTGTAGAATGTGAAATTATATATATATTTCCTTTACTGAATGGGCTAATTTATTTATTTTTCCTTCATTGAATTAGCAAGTAATTAACAAACAATACATTCCTTGATAAGGTCATGGCTACAAGGAAAGCAGAGTTTGCAATCTCAGGCTTTATGCTCCAAGACATTCTTTAGCCAGTCTAATTTTTTTTTATTTGAATGTCATAAAATGGTATTGAATTTAATGCAAAAATCCATTTTAGGTTAGGCATCCACTGGTGCCCTATCAATTATTAAGCAAAGTAACTTCCCTAAAAAAAGCTCAGAGAGGATCATTTGTGGTTCATGTGTTTTATTGGTGCTCTTCAAAGGAAAAATATTTTATATCAGCTTTGTTCCCTGCAATTTTTAAAATGATAGTTTTTTCAAATGGGAAATTTTACCCATCAAGAGGAAATACCCTTGAGGATGTCTTGCATTGTTATGAAAATGGCACTGGCCTAAAGGACAGTGTCCCTTTTCTTTGTCCACCCCAACTCAGAATTGTTGTCATTGATTGTCAGGAGGAGCCCCATTAGCTATGTGGTTGAGAAGTACTTAATTGGAGGGTTTTTTCCACCACCAAGAGTTTTAACTAGAGCTATTGTTCCTCTTCAATACCATTTGCTAAAGAGTTTATTAATGTCTAGCCAGCATCATGAATAAAAAGCACTTTTTTTGGCTTATATTTTTATTACAAAGTATCACTTTGTATTACATTTTTTTTCACTCCCCAAACTATTATGCATCCGGTGTGGTGATCACCCCACTCAAGCAGGCATGGGCTACTTCATGTGCATGTATTTGTAAGCCATTTAGACAATTTCCCAAGATTATGTGAGATGGTACTTCCAAATATAATGTTTGGAGGGACAGTCTACTTATGAGAGGTTAGATCTTGGCTAGGAATATGTGTATGTGTGTTATTTTATTATTAAAATCTATGTAGAACATTTTAAAGAAATGTATGTAACAATGTTTTAAAGCAAGGAGGAAAACTATTAAAGAAGTAGAATAACCTTCTTCATAATCTACTGTAAGGGAGAATTGAGAGAACAAGAATAACTGGAATCCACAGCCAGCTCCAAAATTACATTTTGATCATAAATTCTACCCTTTTCTGCTACCAAACTTTTCACCAGAATAATTAACAAGAAACAATTGATTTGTTTTCACCAATCCTCCCTTTCTTTGTCCATTCTTGCTAAAGGTTTTAACAAGCAGAGGAATCCCAGGAGGTAGAGAAATAATGGGAAGCAATGCGGCATGGCAGAGAGCTCTGTAGATTTGGAAGTAGATAACCTGACTTCAGATCCCCACTTAACGACTTTCCACCTGTATGGCCATGGGGCAAGTCTTGTGTGTGTGTGTGTGTGTGTGTGTGTGTGTGTGTGGTTTTTTTTTAGTGAGACAATTGGGTCTAAGTGACTTGCCCAGGGTCACACAGCTCATAAGTGTTAAGTGTCTGAGGCTGCATTTGAACTCAGGTACTCCTGACTCCAGGGCCGGTGCTCTATCCGCTGTGCCACCTAGCTGCCCCTATCCATGGGGCAAGTCTTTAAATGTCTTTGGCACTCTATTCTTTCATCTATAAAATGAGGGACTTTGGCTACATGGTCTTTGAGTTTACTATCAGTTCTAATTACTCTAAATGAAGTGGAAGATGCCAAGGCCATCCACTGCATCCCAGGCCATTGCAAGTCATCTTGACTTCTGTCTTGCCACTGGACTTCAAGGACTCTGAAAGAGAGAGTGAGGCTGATGACTTTGTGCAACTCTGTCTCACTTGAATTCAATTTATGTGGGAATCAAGACATCATGCTATGATGTCATTGGTAAAATGACAACAACAATAATAAGAAAGGGACCAGGTATGATCAGCTTCCCCACTTTGAGTTGACTTCTTTGTTGTCATGGACAGTAGTAATTAGAGGTAGGAATGACCTGTGTTCACAGGTATTCATATAAATATGTAATTTGATGAAATGTGCCTCTATATTTCAAATTGTAGGTCACTGAAAAGAAACAACAATTCTGAGCTCCACTAGGACAGGTGTCCTTGTGATACTGTGCTACACATTGATTTGGTTTCTGCATGACTTTAACTGGATTCTCGGTTCCCCATCTTGGTAGAATGCTAATGCTTTGTGATTTTTGAAAGGAAACTTTTCAATGTACATCCAGCATTCCTTATGATGAAATAATATCTGGCTAACCAATCCTGATGGAACAATAACAGACTAAAGACCCTTTCATTTCAGGCTTACGCTGGGGTTCATGATCAGCACTGCCTTCTTGTCTATGTGGCTTAGCAACACCTCTACTACTGCCATGGTGATGCCCATCGTAGAGGCTGTAGCTCAGCAGATCATCCATGCTGAAGCAGAGATTGAGGCCACACAGATGACAAATTTCAATGGATCTACCAACCATGGATTGGAAATTGATGGTATCAAGTTTCAATATGGCCATAGTCAAGTCTAATAGGGCAAGGAACTTTAAAGTCAGGAATTCTGGGATGCATTCCCAACTAAGATGTCATTGATTGGACTTTGTGACTTTAAACTTTCTATATTTACTCTCATTATCTATACAGAAGGAATAGCACTTCATTTATACACAACAAATTCTACTGCCAACCAATGCTTTTATCTATAGCATAGAAGTAGTTATAATATATGTAGCTCAAAGAATATTCAATCAGGAGAAAGATTCAAATCCTGGCTTTCACATTTACTTTTCACCTTAATTTCTTTTTTTTTTTTGGTGGGGCAGTGAGGGTTAAGTGACTTGCCCAGGGTCATACAGCTAGTAAGTGTCAAGTGTCTGAAGCCAGATTTGAACTCAGGTACTCCTGAATCCAGGGCCAGTACTTTATCCACTGCGCCACTTAGCTGCCCCCTCACATTTACTTTTAATGGGACTCTGTTGAAGGCATTTAATATCCCAGCCTTTGTTTCTTCTTCTACAAAGTAAGACTATTGCTGCTTTCACTGCTTTAGAAAGTTGTGAAGAAAGTACATTTGTACATGGCTATATGGAAGTAAGCATATCTTATTCAGTCAGGAATAATACAACACATTGAGAATTAAAAGGGACCTTAGAGCTCATCTATTTCAACCTGTTATCTTATAGATGAAGAAACTGAATCTTAGAGAAATTAAACAACTTACCCAATGTCACAAAGGTAGCAAATAGAGCAGGGATTACAACTCAGGTCTTGTGATTCCAAATTCAGAATTCTTTCCATTGTACCTTATTGTATGACTCAGTATGCATTCATAAATGATTTATTAAATGCCTACTATGTGCAAAGCACTATGCTCAGCACTGAAGGAGGTGTAAAGTTTAGACAAAAGATTTCCCCTGCTTTCATGGAATTTACGGTCTAGGGGAGGTAGTGTATAAGGCAAGAAAGTAAGAAACTACAATATACAGTATATGGTTAAGTGCATTAAAGAGTAGCAAAATAAAGTGGCTAGATGGAGAGTGAAGAGTACGGTTAGTACCAACTTGGGGAACCCAGAAAAGTCACATAAAAGAGGCAGCATTAGAGTTGAGCTTGAAAGGATGAGTAGAATTCAACTTTCTACTGAATGCAGAGTAGGGGCATTCCAGGTGTAGGAAAGGACAATTATTAGCAAAATTGCCCTGATATGGGCAAGATAGCTTGACTTTTATAACTACCACCTATTCTTCTAAGGGAATGCCCTCAATTCATCTGTAGATCTCCATTGTCCTTCCCTCACACCTTTTCCCCTGCCCCAAATTAATGTGTTCTCTGAGGTCTTATAATCTCTTTGTATTAAGTGTCAGCCATTACTGTGGCTGTTTCTGACTAATAGGCTGTCCCCACAAAAACATTACTTAGTGCCATTTATATCTGCCTCTTCCCCAAACCAAGGAAAATATGGAGGGGAGTTTATGCTTCTAGAAGTTGAAAGTTTTTTAAAATTGCTGGATAAAGATTATTTTGTCAGTAGAATTTATTTTCATTCTCCTATCGATCCCCCTTTCTTAAGCTTCTCTGTAGTCCCACCTTCCCTCCCAGATTCCTACTTTATTTAGTTTATCTTTCTTTCAATTAATGTCTTGCAGAAAGTGATAATTGTCCTGAAAAAAATGAACTGAAAGAGAAAACCAGTCCAGTTTCAAGGTAAATAGAATAAATGCTTTGTTTCTGATTTTCCAAATCATATTTTAATAAAATTATGACCTACACCAATTTATTTTTCAGATACAATAATGATGCAAGGAAAAGCTCAGGAAAGATGGAGTTGGAAAAGGTACATTGAATTTGGGTCTTTCTAAACAAGTTCATGTGAAGTCAATATGCTAGGTAGGGAGATAGTTGGGTATGTATTTCTAAACTGACATAAGCAAATTGAGTTGTTTTACTTCCCTAAGTCAAGCTGCTGGCCTGACGTTCTATGCAGCCCCAAAGGTAATTTTTTTTTAAATTTCCCAGCCAGTAACTTTTTTTTTCCACCTCAGAAAAAAAAAATGTCATTAGTCTTTTACACACCTACCAGCATCATGATGACGGCAATGATTCTAAAAAAGAAATATAGTATTAAGTCCATGACCAGCATTTTCCTTTTCTTTTTTTAACAGATTTTGCTTGTTAAGCAGTATTATTTTAATTAAGCTTTCATTCACTTCCTTCCTGTTTTGAGCATGGGGGATGTTGTTAATCGTCATTGTAGGCTATAAGGCCTAATTATGAGTCTAATGCTGGAAAATGTTTCTATAGTTACTAGAGAGCTGTATTTATGATGTAATAGATTGTATCTTGATTTAAAGAAGTAGCTACTGTCAAATATAAGATGGAAGAATTGCTAAAAATATCATCAGATATTGAAGAAAGAAAGAAAATTTATCCCAGCAAATTCAGTTCTCAAAATAAATCAATATGCTATATCTAATATAAAAATACTCCAGTAGGTTTCTTTGGAAACAATATATTCTAAGACCACTGAAAAATAATATTGCATAGAAATAGACCTATGGTAACCATGGCATTGGAAGTAGGAGTAGGGGGACATTACTTTTTTCCAGACTATAATGCCTTACTATATAACTCAATGTGGTGAGAGGAAAAAATTGTTGCTTATAGAAATCTTAAAGAAGAACAGTATTTTTGTTGTTATAAAGAAAAAAAAATAAACTGAACACTCTTATACCCAAAGTTTTATAAAATGAACATTTTTTCAGATCTAAAAGATATCTAAATATAATGGAAAAATATTAGCTACATACAGGTAAAATCATTTAATACTGAAGGATTATACCATTAAAAACATTGACCTGAGATTTCATCTATGAAGGGAGCTCCATGTGAGACACTTTATCTATGCGGAGTGGCATGTTCTCTGCAATTTAGAGTTTTAAAGAAGTGCCTTGGGCACTGAGGTACCACTTATCTAATTTTAAAAATTTTTATAAACTTTTTTCAAACATGTAGATGGTCTACGAAAGGATGAATTGTACTTTGCATACACTGTTCTTATAGCCTAAAATATATATATATATTCCCCCCTCCCCCACAAAAGCCTGGTCAATCCAAAATATAGTAGAACCATAATGAGAGGAGGCGGTAGAGTAAAAGGAAGAAAAACAAATGAATTGAGCAAAAAAAAAGTTGGAATTAATTTTAAAAGAATATATTGATAGCTAATTTTGGTTATATCATGGCTCTAACACTGATAATACAACCTCAAGCTATATGACTTTTCTATCAGAAAATTATTTCTTAACTCCAAATATGAAGAATTTGAAGCAGCCAAACAAGACTTTTTTTTTAAAGATTTAATTAAATTGCAATTTTGGTGTAGTAAAGTAGTGAAAAGTGCACTGGATTTGGAGAATACTTGTACTAGAATATTTTTTTTTTTTGGTGAGGCAATTGGGGTTAAGTGACTTGCCCAGGGTCACACAGCTAGTAAGTATTAAGTGTCTGAGGTCAGATTTGAACTCAGGTTCTCCTGATTCCAAGGCCAGTGCTCTATCCACTGTGCCACCTAGCTGCCCCGTACTAGAATCTTAAATCTCCTACTTATTACCCTAGTAACCTTGGGTTAGTCACTGAACTCTGAGCCTCATTTTTCTCACTTGTAAATTAGGGGATTGTGAGCTCAGAAGTTCTTTTCTGCTAATAATAATTAACAATAGCTATAGCCAACATTTTTATAGCACTTTACAGTTTGCAAAGCATTTTTACAAATTTTATCTCATTTGATCCTCACAAAAATCCTGGGAAGGAGGTGCTATTTATTATATACATTTGACTGATGAGAAAACTCAAGCTCAGAGAGGTTAAGGTACTTGCCTGTGGCTAGGAAGCATCTGAGGCAAAATTGAGCTTAGGTCTTCTTGATTCCAAGGCCAGTTCCATACCCCTGTGCTAACTAGCTGCTTTTCAGCTCTCTGTAGCAAAGCTTCTTAAACTGTGGTTCTGAACCTCATATGGGGTTGCTTAACTGAATGTGGGGTCACAAACAATTTGGCAGTAAGCATTTGGTTTGTATATGTCTTTTATATACCTATATACCCAGGGTCGCATAAAAATTTTTTGGGCAAAAACCGGTTATGAGTAGAAAAAGTTTAAGAAGCCCTGCTCTATATTATGAAACTCAACCCTTCCAAATTAATTTTAATTAATTAAACAATTAAATGACTTGCTAAGGGTCACACTGCTAGTAAGAATCTGAGGTCAGATTTGAACTCAAGAAGATGAGTCTTCCTGACTCCAGGCCAGCACTCTATCCACAGTACCATCTAGCTGCCCTATTCAAATTCCTAAGAAACCATAAAAGCAGATGTAAGAAATAATGAATCACGTAGACTCCACTTCCTGAGTTTAAATCTGGCTTCAGACACTTACTAGCTGTGTGACCCTGGGCAAGTCACTTAACCCTTTTGGGGCCTCAGTTTCATCATCTGTAAGATGAGATGGAGAAGGAAATGGCAAACCATTCTATTATCTAAACCTCAAATAGGGTCATGAAGACTCAGACAAGACTGAAAAATGACTCTAAAACAACAACTCATATGCCTTTCAAATAGTAGGTACTTAATAAATGTTGATTGTATTGGATCTTTGGGCCTAGAGAAAAACCTTCTATTAGCAGCTATAGCATAGGTTGGAAAGAGTCTTAATAATCATCAAAACCAACCCCATCATTTTAAAAATGGGAAAAACTCAAGGTTCTGAAGCTAAATGACTTATTCAAGGTCACACAGCTAGTTCATGGGAAATCCAGGTCCAGAGTTTAGGTCTCTTGAATTCTGGTCAGCTGTTTTATCCATTATAGTATACTGACTCACTTTCCCCAGAACTTCAAAGAATGTCATACAAACAACACTCAAGAAGAAAAGAATTTATGATGTCAGTGAGTACTATCATGAGTTCCAGCAAATGAGAAGACAAGTTCTCAGTACAATCTCAGTGGCCAGAGAAAGGGAAGAAGGACAATCTGTCCAGTGGTGCTCAGTTCCTATTTGGCTGGTACCATCTGGGTTCTAGTTTGCTGTGGTACCTCCTCCTGCCACCATCTTGCTTTCGCTCATGCCTAAGCCATTCTGTACACTTAGGGCATGTAAACTAAGCTTATAATATGGAGAATCACATCATATAAAATAACATAAGAAATAAGCCATTTTTGTTTTCATTCCAAAATTTCTAATTCATCAACTTTTTTTTCTATTTATTAATTTAATTCAGTTTCATATTTCTTAAGCAACTACTCCATATAAAACACCATGCTAGACACTGGGGGAGATACAAAGTTAAAATAAAACATGACTTCTGCCTTTATGTAATTATTACTATATTGTGGAAATATAATACCTATATAAATAATTTTTATGCAATGTAATACATGAGAAGTTTGCAGAAAATTCTAAATGAGGTCCTGCAGGGTATGGCAATAAGTAATTTATTTATTCTTGAGGGATTTCTTATATGCCTACTACATGTCAGGCATTATGCTCTGTACTAGGGTAATGAAAGGAAAAAAAACCAGTTCCTGCCCTCCATGTGCTTATATACCAATGGAAAAGCAACAGGAATGCACACAAAACTATACAAAATAAATCAGTCATCTTTTGGGAGAGCTACTATCAGCAGAGTCTGTGTATGGGAATCAGGAGAGGCCTTACATAGGAGGTGTGGCAAGCTTTGAAGGAAAATTAGGAATTGTAACAGGTGAAGGAAATGAATTCTAGGCTTTCTTGGCCTAGCGGACAACCTGCTCGAGTCACCGAGATGAGAAAAGGGATGTCATGTGTAAGAAGAAATAACTGAGACCATTTTAGATGGAAAACAGAGTCAATGAAGGGAGTTAATGCCTCACTGGGGACAAGGAGTTAGGAATTGAGAAGGATTGGAGGCAGGTAAAGGGCCTTAACTAATAAAAAGAGGTGTTTGTGTTTGATTCTAAAGGTAATTGGGAGACATTGGAGTTTTTGAACAGGGGAGTGACACAGTCAATCTTATGCTTTAAAAATATCCCTTTGGCAGCTCAATGAAAGATGGATTAGAGAAGGAAGAAATTTGAGGCAGGGGGACTTAACTAGAAAGTTTTTACAGTTATCTAGGTGAGCATTATTTAGTTGAACTAGAGTAGCAGGTGTACAAGTGGAGAGAAAGGAAGAGATGTCAAAGATATTGTGGAGTTAGAAACAGCAATACTAGGCAACTAACTGGATATGGGAGATCAAGAGAAAAGGAAGACTCAGGGATTATTTTGAGGTCAGAATAAGGGTGACTGGAAGGATGATGACTGTCTTTGACAGAAGCAGGAAAAGTTAGAAAAGTAGGTGTATATGTGTGAAAGATAATGTGGTATGTTTGGGAAACATTTAGTTTAAAAAACCAAAAAGATACCTACTTGGAAATTACTCATATGATTTCCTAATTTCTACTAATATTAACTGGACTGGAGACAAATATGAGCTGAATATGTAGATGTGGGTGTCATCTTCATAGAGATGGAGTATGTTAGGTTGCTTTCAGTTGGAAGACAGATGTAAAAAGATATATGAGCTGTCATTGGAGGGTAAAATGGACAGTTCTTTGTAAGCAATTACATATAAGAAATGAGAAAGAGGGCATAGTTGAAGATAAAACTTTTTATTTATTTATTTTTAAATTATAAAAGCATTTTATTATTTTCTAGCCACATGTAGAGGTAGCCTTCAACACCTGCTTCCATAAGATTTCCAGCTTCAAATCTTTCTCCCTCCCTTCCTCCCCAAGACAGCAAGCAATCCGATATAGGTTACACATGTACAATAACATTAAACATATTTCTGCATCAGTCATGAATCAGAGAAAAAAGGAAAAACCTCAAAAAAGAAAAACAACAGCACCAAAAACAAAAGAAATTGTATGGCTCAATCTGCATTGATATTCCACAGTTATTATTTTTTTTCTTCTGGATTTGGAGAGCCTTCTCCATCATGAGTTCCCTGGAACCATGAAGATAATACTCTTAACTATTCAAATGAATCTGTGATCTCATCAATTCAGGAGTTCCTGCCATTGATACAGATTTCAACCTATCCATGCCTGTCCATCGTGTGCAACTCCCATGCATGTCTTTTCAATAGTCTAGTAGAAGGGATCCACACAACATGCTGGAGGCCTTCCTTCCTTTCTTTTGTTATTTTAAAAGTGCCAACGGAGCATTATGGTTATTTAGCTATCATTCTTCACTCTCAACACATGACTAATCTATCTTTTCTTTTCACCCTACAATTCGTGGGTGATGACCTTTACTCCTCTTTTTCCTTATAGGCTATATGTTGCAGTCAGCTTCCACCCATTGTTCACCTTTCCATTGCCTTCTTTACTCATTTTTAGTTCTTCAGAAGCTGTATTGTTCTAGGTCTCATTTCTACACAGTGATACTGGTAAAATGTTTGAAATGAATTGAACCTTTGCTGTCATTGGAAGCTTGAAGTTGATAAAAGTACTTTTCAATTCCTCAAAAGCAATCCAGCCTGCTCTTCTCCTTTTTAATTCTCGGCCCAGTTCATTGTCTATCTGTGTTCTCCATTTCAGATATATGTGCTATTTGACAAACTCTATAGGGTATTAATGTAGTCATATATTCTTATATGGGCAATATTTAAAAAATATAAATACTTATATAATATATTAGATATAACATTATATAATATATTAATAATAATATACTAAATACAATATATTTTTATATATTATATAAAATAGTTTTTAAATTCTTCATCCATTTGGTCTTTCATGTGTGGATGTACAGGACAAATTCCTTTTGGTAATTGCATAACTCTTCCCAGAGGCTCTGTAATATCCTGGGATTTGATGCAATAAGCACAATGTCATCTGCTAGTAGGATGGGTTGGGATCTGCATTGAATGGAGGAAGTTCCTAGACTAGAAAGTTTCCCGTGGTGACAAAATAATAGATCCTTTTCAAATTCACACACAGAAAAGTCATGAATATTTTAATGTAAATATAGATATATTCATATTTATTTCTTATTTCACAATTCTGCCTTAAATTTATGTTTCAGACATTACATAATGATTATTGGCTTTAGTTAAACTTCTCAGCAGAAACAATTTAAAATTTAATTTTATTAAAATTTTCTACATATTTTTTATTGTACAATATTTCTCAGGAAGAACTTTTTTTTTTTTTTTTGGCGGGGCAATTGGGGTTAAGTGACTTGCCCAGGGTCACACAGCTAGTAAGTGTCAAGTGTCTGAGGCCGGATTTGAACTCAGGTACTCCTGAATCCAGGGCCGGTGCTTTATCCACTGCGCCACCTAGCTGCCCCACAGGAAGAACTTTTATCAAGTAGGGAAGCTAAAAGTTATCTTCAAATAGGACCTGTATTGCCAAAGAAATTAATTTCATTTTAGGAGAGATGCTGCCCCTGGGCCAGTGTTCCAATTAAATAGAAATTAAAAGGTTAAGATAGTTGAGTGTTCTTGTTTCTCCTGCCAGCATGAACAGCACAATATCTGTCAGGACTTTTAGCAGGAATGTACTCTCCCATAAGATGTCACTTCTTTGACATTGTAGTTAAAGACTAGAATTCTAGGCTGGTTGGCTTTTATATTCATGTGACAAATTAGATGGTTCCAAGCAGAATTTTATTAGCACTGATATAGTGATATTGATGTAAAGATAAAT
This sequence comes from Dromiciops gliroides, assembly GCF_019393635.1. NCBI lineage: Eukaryota > Metazoa > Chordata > Mammalia > Microbiotheria > Microbiotheriidae > Dromiciops > Dromiciops gliroides. Next base: position 124,485,853 of record NC_057865.1, read on the forward strand.
GAGAGAAGAGCTTGCATTTCTGTCACATGTCACAGTTTACAAAGTACTTTCCCCACATCTCTGTGAGAGAGTTGTGCCTTTATTATTTAGGAATATAATAAAGGCTTCTCTCAGAGAAATGTTTTGTTGTTATTCTTGGACAGAACTCAGAAGTTGGAAGATATCGGACACAGAAGGACCACATGATGTGCAAACTAATGTGTCTGTCCATTGCTTACTCTTCTACCATTGGAGGGCTGACCACTATCACAGGCACATCCACCAACTTGATCTTTGCTGAGCATTTCAATTTGTGAGTATTAATTAGTCTGTGAGTCTACATATAGGGAATCACTGACTTATAAAAACTCACTAGTGACTTGTAAATATAAATGGGTACCACAGAATTCTATACCTATTACCCTAATTTACCCCTTTCCCCTCTAAATCTAGGTATAATTGTCCCAATTCTGAAGTGGGGAGTGATTTATCTGGGATCTTCTTTTATGTATATGGTTATCAAGTTACTACTGGTGTTCAAGAGTGTCCACCCACTAAAGTTTAGGGTGGGAGATGTGCTTTCATCATAACAAATCTATTCTCCTTTTAAAAAAATGGTTAAGTAGAGTTAAAAGTCATCATTGTACTTTGGGTTTATCATGTAAACCGGCTTTGATACCTTGAACAGTGGCAATAGGTATCAGTATGGGAAGGGCAAGATCAGCATCCCTGGGAGATCTACTGGATCATATGATGGTCAAAGGTCTAAAGTAAGATTAGAGTTGAATACCCAGATCAATTACCCAGAAGGATAGTTAAACCCACTGAATCCAAAGGAATAAATGGCAAACTGGAAGCAAGGATGCAGCTCCTTTTAAACAAGATGAAGGATATTTGTTCAAAGTTGGATTGGGCAGACAATTGGTTTCAGAAGTTGGAGGAAGTCCAAGGGATTGTTTAATCAAGATTATGGCAGGGATATCAGAATATGGCCTTGGGAAGACAGGAATTCGGGTGTAGGAAATTCAGCCTATGGGGGAGTTTGAAAAAGGTAGGGACCCTGCAACTGAAAAATGTAACAGTGACTTGCAATTAATGAAGCCTTAAGTAAAAGAGACTCAGTCAGAGGAGAAATGAAGGCCAACATTTAATGATTTGGCAACTTGGACTTAAGGCATTGATTCAGTTAATTTAGTTTAATGTTCAATATGAATAAGTACTAGACCTGTTATTTCATTGGTTTTGTATATGGAACTTCCAAGTAAGGAAACAATTTCTACCCATGCCGGTTGCCTCCTTCTCTGCAACTTAGAGCATTACAGAACTACCTAGTGCATGGAGAGATTCAGAGACTTGCTCAGGACAACAAAGCAAATGTATGTTAGAGGTGATTCTTGATCCCAGGTCTCCCTGGCTTTGTGGAAACCTCTGTATATGTTACTATTCTACCTCTATGTAAAATGCATATTAAGTTTAATTCAGCAGACATTTATTGATTATTACTTAATATGAGCAGGGTATTGTGAAAGGTTCTATATGAGGATACAAAGATGAAGATACAGTCCCTCCCATCAAGTAACTTATATTCTAGGATGAATAGTGAGTCAGAGGACCGGAGTTCAAATCCTAGCTCTGCCACTTACTACTCATGCAGTCTTTGGATAGCCACTTAATTTCCTCATCTATAAAAGGAGAGGGTAGAACTAGATGATTTCTAAGGTCCCTAGCAGCTTTAGATCTGGGGGGGGGGACAATATCAGATACATAAACCAATATAATACAAAACAGGATCTAAAAGTACTGGAGATGTATAGAAAAGCATTATGGGAATTCAAAAGAAGGATGAATCACTTCTGGCTTGGGGGGATCAGGGAGAGATACTTGAAAGTAGAGGCCTCTGAATGGAGCTTTGATAGCTAGGTAGGCATTGAACTAACAGAAATACAAAGTAGAACATTTTGGAACTAGGGATTAGCATGAGCAAAGGAACAGAGGTTGAACATATTTAAGGAAAGGTGACTAAATTGGTTTGGCATTGGGCAGGTGAAGAAGAGTGGTACCAGATAAGATTGACCAAGTAGAGTAGGATTACAGGCATTCTAAAGACAAAGGAATTGGACTTAGTGGAAAGAACAATGGTTTGGAGCCAAGAGACCAGTTCAGATCCTGATTGGGACACTTACTACCTGTATGATCTTGGGTTACTGAACCTCTCTGGAATTCAATTTCCCTCACCTATAAAGTTTTTTGGGTTTTTTTTTTGTTTTGTTTTGTTTTGTTTTGTTTTGATTTGGTTTTTTTAGTGAGGCAATTGGGGTTAAGTGACTTGCCCAGGGTCACACAGCTAATAAGTGTTAAGTGTCTCAGGCCGGATTTGAACTCAGGTACTCCTGACTCTAGGGCCGGTACTCTATCCACTGCGCCATCTAGCTGCCCCCACCTATAAAGTTAAGGGATGGGACCAGATGGCTTCCAAGGTCCATTTTGTCTTTCAACATTTGATTCTATACTATCACTAAAAGCTTTTCATAACTTAGAGCTAAAGATACTGGGTTGGATTTTGTAAAGAAAATAGTCTAGAAATTATCCTAACCATGGAGATTTGCCAAAAGGTCAAAGGTTACTACAAAGATGGGAATATTGGGGATAGATGAAACCTTTAGAATTTTATCGTGTTTCTTTGCACTTTTTTTTTCACCATAAAGGATAATGTACAGGGGGCAGCTAGATGGCGCAGTGGATAAAGCACTGGTCCTGGATTCAGGAGTACCTGAGTTCAAATCCAGCCTCAGACCCTTGACACTTACTAGCTGTGTGACTGTGGGCAAGTCACTTAACCCCCACTGCCCCGCAAAAAAAAAAAAAAAGGATAATGTACAACTTGAAATAAATAAATTCTCTTCTGATATATAAAAAGCTAAAAACTAAAAGGAGAAAAGCCAACTAATTCTAGAAGTAAGAGAAATATTGTTATTTTCCATTAATGCAGAGAGAAATCATGTGGTAGTGGCTTAACTTAGGCATCCTGGGCTGGAATCTTTCCTCAAACTAACTTGGGTGACCATTCACAGGTCTCTTAAAATTCTTGGAGCCTCAATTTCCTCATTTGTAAAACAAAGATAATAATATTTGCATTATTTGCCTTGCAAACTTTCAAGTACCATGTGAATGTCAAGTTATTATTATGGTCTTTAGTGACATGAATATTGTAATTTTTTTTTTAGCTGTCCATGTCACAACACATAATAAAATGCCATTGCAACAGTTGATCCAAATGTATTTTAGCTTCAATAGGAAATGTTGTAGGAGTTTAAAACTATGACAAGAAAAGTGAAACTCTTCTTCTATCTACTGAAGATTGGAATTGGGTGGTGATTGCCTTTTATTCCAAAGCAGCTGCCACATCACCATATCTTATCCTCTTGACAATCCTTGGCATCTTTTTCAGGAACACTAATGCTCATTTTTGTTGGTTTTCATTTTGAGTGTCCCATGTCTTCAGAGGATTCATGTGGTTTTTCAATGCTCAGATTCAATGCCTGTCTCTCCCATCTGCATTTAGTTAAAAAGGGCCCTTGTTTAAAAAGAGTCAAAATGGAAGAAATTAGATAACTCATTTTTGACACATAAACCAGACAGAGGAATCTATTGCTTCCCCTTGGGCTCAAATTGGCCACACATTTACTCAGATTCAAAATGGTTGGTAGGCACTTCACTCATTTAACAAATGCTTATTGGATGTAGCACGTAAATGGTTCAGTAGAATGAGTGTAGAGCTTATAGTCAAGAAGACCCGAATTATAAACCCACCTCAGACTCCAGCTGTTTGGCATTGGGAAAATTCCTTAACCACTCTTCTCCTTGGTTTCCTTATCTATACAGTGAAGCAATTGGACCCAATAGATTTCAATGTTCCTTTCAGATAAAAATCTATGATCCTATGATCTACTACATTCACGGAACTTTAAGTGGAGATCGAGAAATATTAGGCAAGAATACTTCAGAACTTCATAATCTAGTTAGGGACTTGGATGGGGAAGGGTTCACATGTGACCTTTTCCCTCTGCTTTGTACATAAACTATCTGCTTAAAGTAATGATTAGCTATCTCACAGAAACCACAATATCCTTTGGGAACTAGAGGAAGTCTACCAACCTCTTATTTATTTAATCTTTACAATAGATGGTGAAATTGCTTTATGGAAAAGTCAAATACAAATATGCAGAGTTTATTAAATAATGTCCCAAATAGGATAGTTGTTTTCAGTTATGATAAGCCTGACAATTCACTGGGAGTGGGGAGAAAATGCATTTTTATGTGAAATTTTTCTTTGGTAGATCTAGCCTGAGTGGGAAAAAATTACCTTAGCTATGGATGAAAAGATGAGGGTATAACTGGTTAAACCAAACCATAGTCATTGGTTGTATATCCCCTCTGTTGATGTATAACGAGGAAATCAGTAGAGACAGCTGCATTTCTGTATAACATTAATAGGAGTGAACTAATTATCTGAGTTTATTGAAAAAGTCTTTTATGTTCTCTCTATAGGTCCTAATTTTGTGCAGGCTATATTCAGTAGCAACACTTTTTATTTGTATTATTTGGGGGGATCAGTTATCTGGGGAGCCTTAAATTTTTTAGAAAACTATAAAATAGGTGAGGCTCTGGTGGTGGAAAGATTCTGTTACATACAGGAAGCATGGATCTACCATTTACTGGGTGACTGTGAACATTTTTTCTCATCTTGATGGGGTTGGACAAGATGGCTTCTAAATTCTCTTCCAGGAGATTGTGTAGGTGAGAGGTGACAATGACCTAAAGTAGAGAGGTGGGCATGTTGATAATAAGAAGAGGATATTCTCTAGGTCTGAATCTTATTCTACATGTTCATTTTGTTTTCAGATCAAAATGAATAAAAGAGAATCTATTAGTGGGAAAAAGCATTGCTTGCAATTCTGACTATTCAATGTCTAACAAAAGGCATTCATTAAAGCAAGTAAGGCTTTAGGTTGAGGATAGAAATATCAGTGTAGACATATTTAGTAAGTTACTGTCCATTTGTGATTTTTTTTGCCAGTTTGTGGACTTTAACTGGGATATCCATGAGTACAAAACACACTTTTGAAGAGAAGTTATTGTATCGTCATTGAATTGCTGTTTTTTGGTCATTTCAATTATGTCATACTCTTCATGACCTCATTTGGGGTTTTCTTGGCAAAGATACTGCAGTAGTTTGCCATTTCCTTCTCCAGCTCATTTTACGGTTGAGGAAACTAAGGCAACCAGGGTTAAGTGACTTGCCTAGGGTCACACAGTTGGTAAGTGTCTGAGGCCAGATTTGAACTTTGTTCTTTCTGACTGGAGGCCCAGTGCTCTATCCACTGCATCACCTAGATGCACATAAAATAGCTGGGAATTTATATATCATCAATGGACTGTATTCTTTATATGCCAAATAAGACCATTTTGATTTCATAAAACTGGAGTTCACAGGAAAAAAAACAACATTGTTTATGGGGATCCTGTTTTAAGAATTATGCCAAATGTAAGTCTCCAAGGTACAGGGGAAATAGATAAGAAGGGTGTGTGTGTGTATGTACATACTTACACTATATGCCATATTTAGAGATTCCAGGCAAGTATTCTTGAGGCATCCAAACCCCTCCTATCTATACTTACACTTATATCTATATGTATGTAGATACATATACATATTTCTCTGTGTGTGTGTGTGTGTGTGTATGTGTATATGTTTATAAAAAAGACCCATTCAAATCTTTGTTTCATGGAAAACCTTTGAAACTGCATAAAAGCAAAGCTAGAAAGTCTCTTTGACCCCAAAATAATCAACACACTCATTAATCAACAGAATGGTAATAAGTATGGGCATGTGCTTATAGTGAACCAAATGGCCAGAATCTGCCATCAAGCTGAAAAAAATCCAAGATTACATACATTCTTAAGGGATCATTTCCTGGGATTTGGTTGGAATTAAAGTCCCTCATCAATTTAATGTCAGACCTGAAAGTTGTGACAGCCAAGCTGTTATTCCAGACTTCCTCTGAAAGAGATTATTGTCTTGGCTTCAATATAGAAAATCCCTGTTAGAAAGCACTGCCCTGCACCATTGATTCAGTTATATTGCAGGTCAAATCATATCTGCTGTGTACAGTGATATATGGTGAATCTTCCTCATTGTGGAAAAATGAGCAATATGCTTGTCCCCTGGCATTCAGTTTATAATAGAATTCTATAACTTACTGATATTCACAAATTGAATTATTTATTTTGGATGCACAGATTACAATTTGTTAATGAAATGAAATTTGGGTTGTTTAACCGAGAGCAAAGAATTAGAAGCCATCTCTAAGAACCAGGAGATACATTTATTACCACAGTCTAGCTAATTCTGTTCTTTCCTATTCCTCAAATCTGTGATTAAAGGGAGAGAGGAAGAGAGGAAAAACAATTCTCAATTTAGTTTTTCTGGGCTTTTTCATCCTTGAAAATTACCCATTTTTAACATTCTATTCTTTTTAAATTTTGAGTTCCAAATTCTCTCCCTCCCTCCCATGCCCTCTCCCACCCACTGAGAAGGCAAGAAATATGAAATCACTTATACATGTAAAATCATGCAAAACATATTTCCATATTAACCATACTTTTTTAAAAAGGCAAGAAAAGTTTTCCCATGAAAATAACGGTTCTGAAATGTTTCTCTTGAGTCTACCAAATCCTACATAGTTCTGACAGGTAAGAATAACCTTATAGTATATAGCTTCCACATTGATATCAAGGCAGGAGCTACAAATAGAAGGAAGGTGGGAAAGAGGAAAGAAAGGAGAGAGAGAGATAAGGGACGCTAGGTTTAGGGAAATTGATGTACACAAAAGTGGCATTTTTATGCAGTTCTGTTAGCTGAATAAAACAGAATAGATTTAGTTCTTAACCAATTCCAGTAAATTCCAATAAACTCTTTGGAGCCAAACCAGAGTTTTTCTTTTCTTTTTTTCCCTACAATACCCTCCCCCAACTAAAGTTGGAGTACAATCCTGCTCCTGCACCTTACTATAGAATGGAAATGACTATAGGTTCCTAGAATCTATACCAGCTAAAGATAAGATTCCAGTAGGTCTATCCATGAATTTAACTAGGGGTTTGGTGGCAGATGGTGTCTGTTGATCCAGGACTATCTAAATTTATAGAGCATTATCACTAGTTTCAGATTCATGGTGCAGAAGATAGAAAGCTAAGCTCCAAGTCAGGAGGAGCTCTGGGAGTTCAAGTCTTTCCTTTGACAAATACTATCTATGTGATCCTCTCAGTGACCTGATTGGTTGCAGAACAGTTGCCATTGGAAGGGGCAGTTTCCTTACTGATACCCAGTACCTTTCCCTATACCAGGGAAATCACAAATCCGGTTTTAAACAAACAAAACAAAAGCCACCAGGATACTAACAGAGTAGTAAACATTTTTACTACAGTAATGCTTGAATATTGTCTACTGACTTACAGAAGGATTTTGATAGGCACAGAGGAAAGGGCACAATCATAGATCATTGAAGTTTCCAAGTAAGGTAAATAATGCAATTATAGCAAACACAAGCAAGTTTTTACTTTGTTTAAATATAAGTAGTTCTCAGGTGAGGTTTCTGAAAGTTTATTTTCCCTAACCTGCTATGTATACTTTAGCTATTCCTTGTTTAGTGTTATTTTTTGCTTGTTATAAAGCTGCAAGTTAATCTTTTCATCTTTCTCAGGTAAACATTCTAATAATTTAATTTTTTTCTAATTTATTATTTATTTTTAAACATTCTTTTCTTTTTCAATTTTAAGTTCAAAATTCTCTCCCTCCCTTCCATGTTGTCCCCACCCACTGAGAAGGCAAGCAATGTGATGTCAATTATACATGTTAAATCATGTAAAACATATTTTCATATTAACCAAAATCCCCAAAAGGGAAAAAAATAAGAGTGAGAAAAATTATACAGTCATCCCTTCCACATCATGGAGTAACAGGAATGGTTCCCCTGTGATCTGGAAAATCTATGTAAAAATTTTTGGCTCTCCCTTCTTATAAGAGAAGAAGTCTGAATTATTATGGTATTAAAAGATAAAATATTGATATTATACAATACTATACATATGTTTTATGCATTTATGAGTTTCTAAACTTTTTTTGTGTGGTCTGCTCATCTTCATATGTTGCCTGTGGCTTCCACAAAACTCCTCAAAAATTTCCATTTAATTTCTTATGCCAACCCATGATATATTGATGCACAATGGGGAGATTCAGAATGTAGAAGGGAAACTACTTTAATTTTCACTCAGAGTTCATCTTTTCTCTTTCTGGAGGTAGATAACATTTTTTTCATCATAAATCCTTTGGAATTGTTTTGGATCATTGTATTGATCAAAACAGTCAAGTCTTTCACACAGTTGATCATCATTACAAATTGCTGTTACTGTACACAATGATCTCCTAGTTCTCATTTTAATTGGCATCTGTTCATATAGGTCTTGCCATGTTTTTCTGAAACTACCCCCTGCCCCCATCACCATTTCTCACAGTACAATAGTACTCCATCACAATCATATGCCACAGTTTGTTCAGCCATCCCAAAATCGATGAGCATTGTCTCAATTTCCAATTCTTTGCCACTACAAAGAGTTGCTATAAATATTTTTGTACATTAACATTCGTTTTCTTTGATCTTTTTGAGATATAGACATAGTACTGGTAATTCTGGGTCAAAGGGTATTCAAAATTTTATAGCCTTTTGTGTCTGGTTCCAAATTGTTATTCAGAATGGTGTGACCAGTTCACTACTTCACTAGTTATTCATTAGTGTACCTAATTTTCCTCTCATCCCCTCAAACCTTCCTAATTTTTAATGGGTGTGAGGTAGTACATCAGAGCTGTTTTAATTTGCCATTAATTAATAGTGATTTAGAGCATTTGTTTATATGACTATAGATAACTTTAATTTTTTCTTCTGATACCTGCCTGTTTATATCTTTTGACCATGAATCAACTGGGGAATGGCTCTTATTTTCATACATTTGGCTCAGTTCTATAGTCATTATTTATTTGAGAAATGAGACTTTTATCAGAAAAAATTTGTCATTTTTAAAAATAGTACTTCATTGTCTATAATACCTTTTAGTAAAATGTAGTTTCCCTAAGTTTCGTTTTGGCATCTCTTTCAGAAGTTGATCAGTGGATTCTTTCAATTTCTATTTTACCAGGGGAATTTTCCTTAATAATTTCTTTTAAAAATGGTGTCTAGGCTCTTTTTTGGATCATAGCCTTCAGATAATCCAATGATTCTTAAATTATTTCCCCTTGTCCTATTTTCCAGGTCAGTTATGTTTTCTAATAAGATAGTTTGCATTTTTTATTTTTTCATTCTTTTGACTTTGCTCTATTCTTTCTTGGTGTCCCATGGAGCCATTAGCTCCCATTTGTCCAATTCTAATTTTTAATAAATTATTTTCTCCACTGAGATTTCTCCACATTTGGCCAATTTTGTTTTTTAAGGAGCTCTTTTCCTTAGTGAATTTTTGTGCCTCTTTTTCTATTAGGTCATTTGTTTTTTGAGGCATTATTTTTTCAGTACTTTTTGTGCCTCTTTTACCAATTCTCTTTTCATAATTTTCTTATATCACTTTCATTTCTTTTCTCAATTTTTGTCCTACCACTCATCTCTTTCTTTTACTTTTCCAAGAATTCTTGTTGTGTTTGGGTCCAATAAGCGTTTTTCTTTGAGGGTTTTTTGGTGGAGTAGCTGTTTTTGCATTGTTGTCTTCTTCTGGGTTTATTTTTCAGTCTTCCCTGCCACCATAGTAGCTTTTTATGGTCAAGTCCCTTGTTGTTGTTTGTTCATTTTCCAGCGTATTTCTTCACTATGAACTTAATGTTAAAGTTAGGCTCTGCTCACCTGGAGTTAAGGAAGCACTGTGCCATGCTTCAGGCTTTTTCATGCTACAGTTTTCAGAGGTAGTTCTTGGGGTCTGCAAGTTTTTGGTGTTTCCAATATGTTAAGAACCTGGGAGAGGTATGGTCACTGTTCCTCTGGTCTGCACTCTGGTTTTTACCCAGAAAGAGACTTTGTTATCCTTTAGCCACAAGTGCTAGCACTCTCTTTGCCTTGAAATTGCAACCAGGGCCTCTGTTCCCTTTTGACTGCCCCCCCCCACAGTGTTCATCTCTGCCATGGAACTTCAACCCAGAACTGCATATGGCAATAGAGTTGCCAACCAGTGCCAGGCATACCTAGTGCCCATAAAGGATACCTCAGCAATATTTCTCACCAGTTGGCTGACTCCCTTACTATCTCTGGGTTGAGGGTTCCTGAAGCTGTTGCTGCAGTCACTGTTGCTGTTGTTGCATGTGTATCCTACAAAGAGGTATCTACCTTGATGTCACAAACTTCTCTTGTTGACTTCCTAAGTTTTCTTAGGGTAGAAAAATGTCTCATCCTGACCTTTGTTGGTTCTGCTGCTCCAAAATTTGATTTGAGATATTATTTTAAAGTTGTTTGGAGAGGAATGATTGGAAAAGTTCAGCCGGATTTCCCCTAATCTGCCATCTTGGCTCCTGACTTCTTATTTTTTAATGATATGTCTTGATCCCAGAGAGAAATGAATTTCTAAAATGTAAAGAAAACAGCTGGGAAAGCTAGAATATAGAATTCCTAATTCCTTGTCTTTAGCTATCAAGGTCTTTGCACCATTAGGGACCAGCCTATAAAAGATGAAGGGATATTAAATGTAAATAAGGTCTTAGGCTCTTAGATGTTGATGCACAAAACTAGAGTGAATGATTTTTAAATTTATAGTTAAAAGTCTTTATTAAAAAAAGATGAGTTTTACAGATATCCTAACAATTTTCTTCTCAGCTCTATAAAAAAGAGCAGTAACAGGAAGTTGTATTTATTGTTATTAACCCTTCCTTTGAGGTAATGAATATGAAGTTATTGGTGAAACACAAAAATTATATATGCATATATGCACACATGTACTGTGATATGTATGATATACATGTGTATATTCATGTATATGTACATATACACAAAAGTTTGCATATATACATACCTGTGTTGATTTATATATACATATATTTATATGTTGATTTATATATACATATTCTCATACATATATATGTAGTCATATTCATATGCATGGACAGCTAGGTGGCACAATGGATAGAGTGTTGGGCTTGGGGGACAGGGAAAACTCATTTTCTTGTGTTCAAATCTGGACTCAGACATTTATTACCTATGTGACCCTGGGCAAGTCCTGTTGGCCTCAGTTCCTTATCTGTAAAATGGGCTGGAGAAGGAAAGGGCAAAACAACTCCAGTATCTTTGCCAAAAAAAACACAAATGGGGACCCCAAGAGTCAGACATGACTGAACAACAACTGCATAAATACACATGCATACATATGCAGCTATATCTACACACACATATATACATACTTGGACCTAAGTATATGCACACATGCTGGCATATATATGTATATATATGCATACATATGTGTCTATATATATATAGAGAGAGAATGAGAATGAGAATTTGCATGCGAGCGCTTGCGTGTATGTGTGTGTGTGTGTGTGTGTGTGAGAGAGAGAGAGAGAGAGAGAGAGAGAGAGAGAGAGAGAGAGAGAGAGAATGCGTTCCCTTCCCCAATCTCCTAATCATTCTGGGGAGAAATAAAACAAAGAATTTGACTTTTGCTTGATAGGAAAGTGGAAGTTACTGCTATGGGCAAGTGAAAAGAAAGGAAAAGGATAAAGAAGATAAAGAAGGCATAAGGGATGACAGAAATAAAATTTCAGGATCTGTAGCTAAAGGTGTTTGTTGTCTAATGAGGATAACCATCCTATATGATTAACTCCTCAATTCTTCTCTCATCTGTTTTATTTCCTCTACTCATTCATCTCCAGTTCCAAGCACATACTGTGGTCTTAGGTACGGACACAAAAATCAAATCCCATGAAAACCAGATTTTACTGGGGCACAGCAATAATTTTGTGGCTGACTGTTGTCGGTGATAGTCCAAGTAACAAGAAGGCCTCCTTTGGCTAGCAACAGAGGGGAAAATGGTTAGACCAGCTGTCCACTGGTATTAATCCTTGAGGTTTCACATTTGTTTGTCTTATGATGTTAACCTAGCCTAGCCTATGTTTTTTGTTGTTTTTTGTTGTTTTTTTCCCCCAGGCGTTACCCAGAATGTCGCTGCATCAATTTTGGATCTTGGTTTTTGCTTTCCTTTCCGGCTGCAATTATTCTTCTATTCTTGTCCTGGATCTGGCTTCAGTGGCTTTTCCTTGGTTTCAAGTAAGTTAACATTTGCTATTTATGGCATAACTAAAGGTGAATGAATCATGGGCAAAGTAGTTACACATGTAAATATGCACAGGAATCTTGGTTTAACACTACTATAGAGTTCATTTTGGTCTAAGTATAGTCAAAATCGGACCTCATCTTAGAGAATATTTTTATTTAAAGAGCCAAATACCCTCTTTATATGCTGCTCTTTTCTATAAAGCAGTCTCACAGCATTACCATTTATTATAGTGAGGTTCTAGCAGACATATACTCTATCTTGACATTATGAAACTAGATATGGAATCATTTTTAAAAGTTAAGAGAAGGGGCAGCTAGGTGGCACAGTGGATAAAGCAAAGGCCCTGGATTCAGGAGGACTTGAGTTCAAATCCGGTCTCAGACACTTAACACTTACTAGCTGTGTGACCCTGGGCAAGTCACTTAAACCTCAATGCCCTGCATATATAAATAAATTTAGTAAAAAGTTTTAAAAAGTTTTTAAAAAAAGAAATTGAGAATTTTTATTCTATTCATTAAATGTGAATTTAATTTATCAAATTTCATATATTATGTTTCTGGAAAATTAACTAAGAAATATTCTATGCTATATCAGCCTCCCACTTGGTATATCATTTCAAAAGAAGAAATGAGTATATGTCACTTATGGATAAAGTAGGATGGCTAATTGTGATGAGAATCACAGGATGATATGTGCTTTTTTTTGCCTTTTTTTTTTTTTTTTTGGTGAGGCAATTGGGGTTAAGTGACTTGCCCAGGGTCACACAGCTAGTAAGTGTTAAGTGTCTGAGACCGGATTTGAACTCAAGTCCTCCTGAATCCAGGGCCTTTGCTTTATCCACTGCGCCACCTAGCTGCCCCAAAGATATGCTTTTAAGGGACCTTAGAGGCTGTTTGGCCCAACTCATACTTAAGCAAAAACCCCTCTAAAATATCCTTAACAAATGGTCACCTAGTTTTTGCTTGAAGACTTCCTCACTTCCATGGAGGGGGAAGCTCACACTACTTCCCAAGATAGGACATTCCATATCAATAAAGAACTGTACATGCCATAATTCCTGAAGGAAAAAAAAACATTTTTAAAGGAATCCAGTACAATATCAAATACAATGAGTTTCACATAGGGAGAACTTCAAGTTGATTTAGATGGATCAATGTTTTTCTTGTTTAAAGATCTAAATTGTAAACATATTTTTTAGCAAAAGAAAAAAACATTAAGCATCCTGTACATTCATATCCAAACTCCTAAAGGAAACATTATAAATTATTTTTAAGGCAATTAACATTTAAAATACATCTGAGAATAGTATTGTATTCAAATTATTTCAAGGCTCATCAATAAAGCAGCATATGATATCCTAAACCAGTAATGTAATAACTTGAGTATAGTGGCTGCCTATTGGTGAGTAGCAACATTTTTTTTTAAATTTTTGCAAACAAGTTTGGTGTCTTGCATTCACAAAGGCTTTGGCACAAGGCAACCCCTTGCGCAGATTTTCATAGCCTGCCAGCCTGCTGACATCCTTCTTTCCCTCCTCCCCTTCCTGGGTTCTTTCCAGAGCTGCCAGTTTTTACCAGAGGGTGGGAGATAGAGCTAGAAAAATTAAAAATGTATTTGTCCAGATTGTGTACACAGTATGTAGCAACCTCTCCCAAGGAAGCAAATGTGTGGCGTGTCACTGAGATCAGCAGGTGAGCAACAGCAGGGAGAGGACATCTACATACTAAATGGCTCTATTGGAAATCTGGTTCTTTGGGAACCAATATCATTTCATAGCAAGTGTTATAAGAGGTAGATGGCATAGGAATCCCAATTCAGGAGTGAATATATCTCACCTAAGAGACAAAATAGTTTCATATATTTGCTATGGCAAATGATAACTTCACAAAATAGGAATGCAGTTATTATTATTTGAAAATAACATAGTGCAAGGAGGAGAAATTACGATTATCTAAAGGACAGATGTATTGAAATGTGTTCAGTGTGATGGAGTAAAAAAAATTTCCCATGAAGTACATAAATGAGTTAAAGTCCATAAATCATGATCAGTGGGCATGTTTAAACAGTTCCCTTTGCTATCCACTATTGGTTAGATGCTGCACAGTTTCATTCTTAAGCTAATTTTTCATTGTCCTTTTCAGCCCGCCAGGGTACTCACCTCCAGAGGCTAAAGATCGAAAAACAGAAATGATAAGCTGCTCTTTTGGCAGGGTACCATACATTCTGATTAGTGGGTTGGCTGTTAACACAGTTAACTCACCCATTATAAATGACCCAAACATATTTGGGAAGGGAGTCTCATTCATCAGTGCCACTGAAGTTATTTAAATAGAGAGGTTGATGTATTGTCATTTGCTTCATCAGTTCCTTTGTGAAGGCATTAACCTTCATTTTCAGCAGAGCCAATCTGGTTTTTGACTTAACTGTGTGTTGCCCCAGAATAGAGCAACAAGGTTTGTGTTCAGTCTGTTATTTGGATAACTATTCATAGGAAGATTACTTAGTGTTTGTTTTACCTCTATTTTCCCTACAGAGCAGAGGATATCAAAATGGGGTTTATCACAAGTGGTCCATTCAAGGTGGCCTATGGATTGTTTTCTAGCAATATTAGCATTTGTTATATGACAATGTATAGATTTTTGTTACTGAATTTGTGATTAAATAGACATGGGTACTCCCTGCAATGATAAAAATCATAGGTCATTCATATCTGTTCATCCTGAACAACCTTTCTCCAACTGCTCCCATAAATCCTCTACAGGGTGGCTCATCCAGAGTACCAAGGGACCTTGCTCTAGGTCTCTCAGTAGTGTGTGGATACCAATAGAACACAAAGGCCATCCACTGATTATCTCAGTTGTGCCATGTGACAGGCTCATGTTTCTGATGACATGCTATATGTTACTAGAATGACTTTTGGGGGTTTTTTGGGGGGGCAGGGCAATGAAGGTTAAGTGACTTGCCCAGGGTCACACAGCTGGTAAGTGTCAAGTGTCTGAAGCTGGATTTGAACTCAGGTCCTCCTGAATCCAGGGCTGGTATTCTATCCACTGCGCCACTAAGCTGCCCCCTAGAATGACTTATAATAATGAAAATTCAACATCTTCTAGGTGGTTTTTAATTAAAAGTAACTCCATTGTTCTGCTCATTAATTGTGGTTATAAAATTTTTTTTGAGGGGTAGTGTGTTGGAAATTGGAAGATATATAGAGCAAGTGATCTCATTACTCTCTATTCTCTGATTTACTGACCATTTCCTCAGCAATGATCTTGCTCCACAGGACACATTATTGTTAGAAACTAAATGACAGTCGGAGCTAAGACTAAGAAATATTATTATTGAGACTTCATAGGATGGAGTGTTTTATTATAAACTACAATATAAATGCTTTTTATTTTTGTGGATTACTTTTTAACTTTTATTTTTAACTAGCAAGTATTTTCATTAATCAGCTCTTTCTACTATACCCACCCAATTAAGTAGTTTTTTAAACCCTGAAAAATAAATCCCTCAATGCTAATCTACATAATCCATCAAAATAAATTCCTATGTTAGGCATGTCTGTAAATGTATGTCTCTTTCTGTATTATAAGTTCCTCACCTCTCTATTGGAAGAGAAGTGGTATCCCCATTCTTTTGAACTTGTGCTTTATCATTGTGTTGATCATAGTTCTGAAGTTTTTCAAGATCAACTTTCTCCATAATATTGTCATTGCTGTGTAAAATGTTCTCCTAGTTATATTTGCTCTGCAACATTTCATAAAAGTTCTTCCCACTTTCCCCTCAACTTGTCCATTTCATCATTGCTTATGGCACAATAAGCTTCCTTTAAATGAATACACTACAATTTGTTTAGCCATTCTCAAATTGGAAGGTTCCCGCTTCATTTCTCATTTTCGACTGCCATGAAAAGAGATGCTATAAATATTTTTTGTACATAGAGGTCCTTTTGTCCTTTCCTTGATTTTGAATTTTGGTGTACAGGCCTAGTAGTGATGTTGCTTTTGAGGTTAATCAGAGTTGAACTTTATCTATTAGGATACACCTTCTTTCCTGACTATCTAGACTATGGGGTAAAATCTTAATTTGTGCTAATGCTATGGGGGTATATTCACTTGACATGAGTGTTTACCAGGTTTTGGACAAGGTTGATGGAGTAGAATAACTCTGTAATAGAAGGTGGATGGCCTAATTGAACATGATTACTGCTGTATTAATCAAATAATATGGACAGCACCATCTAGGTACTTTGTTTCCTCATGTAAGGTCCAGCTCAGTGGCCTAGGGTCAGGAATACCTTAGATCAAATCCAACCTCAGATACTTACTAGTTGTATGACTCTAGGCAAGTCATTTAACTGCTGCTTGCCTAAGTTTTCTCAGCTGTTAAATAGGGATAATAACAGTACCTACTTTGTAAGGTTGTTGTGAAGATAAAATGAGATAATATTTTTAAAGCAGCCAGTGGCTGACTTGTAATAGGTAATATTTCCTCCTTTTTATCTGGTCTAGGGAACAGTCAAGTTAAACAAATATGGGTGCAGCTAGGTGGCACAGTGGATAGAGCACTGGACCTGGAGTCAGGAGGACCTGAGTTCAAATCCGGCCTCAGACACTTAACACTTACTAGCTGTGTGACCCTGGGCAAGTCACTTAACCCCAATTGCCTCACCAAAGCACAAAAACAAAACAAAAGAAACAAAAAAGTTAACTTTGTAAAGAATTTTTTTTAATTAAAAAAAAATATATGGACTGTGCCTTCTAGGTGCGTTGAATCATCATGTCAAGTATGTGGTCCAGGGAACAAAAAGTGTAGGAAGAAATCCCTGTCCTTGAGGACTTTACATTCATGTTCTAGTGGTAAGACATATGCACACAGGAAAAAAAAATAGGGGCCAGTCAATCCACAATAAAATAGTGAATTACAAAACTAGAAAGTATACAATATGGTGCTCATTGTCCAAAAAAAATCATTAAAAAGAGAAAATACCTTACTAGCTATGTGACCCTGGGCAAGTCACTTAACCCTCATTGCCCTGAAAAAAAAAGAAAGAAAGAAAGAAAATGTTTCACAGTGATCAGGGAAGGGGTCACAGAGGAGCAAGTACTGAAAGTGGGCCTTGCAGATTGAGAAGGTAGATAGATGAAAGGTTATTGGAGGGGTGAAGGGGGAAGACACAGACTTTTCTCTATCAATAACAGGGGAGTCGAGTCTTGTTTTATAAAGCTTACACAGTTGTTTTCAGATGAGAGCCTTATGGGTAAAAACCATATATTCTTGTTTTGTTGATGCTTTAAAAGTCTTAATTCTTTAATTGCAGTTTAAAAGAAATGTTCAAGTGTGGCAAGACCAAAACGGTCAAAGAACAAGCTTGTGCTAATGTTATTAAGGAAGAGTACCGAAAACTTGGACCAATGAGGTAAGGTGTACTATTGCTTATGTAGCAGGAAAAAAAATAAAATCATGGTATGTATATAGGCTGCAAGGATGTATTTCTGTATGCATTCAAAAAAGGCATATAACCCTCCTCCCCCTTTGACCAGGGCTCTGCAAAGTTTTCTAAAAAAAAGCAACTATATTTCAATATAATTTATTTACTTTTTATTTGAAGTATTTTTTTTATATAAGTTAAAAACACTTTTCTGAGGAGTCCATAGGCTTCACCACAATCCCAAAGGGTCCATGACAGAATAAAGCTAAGGAAAGAGGAATGGCATTAGAATCATAACAATTTGGGCAAATCACAACCTGTAAGTGACTCCCACAGCTTTCTAGGACTATAAATTAGCAAAGTGGACCTCCAACTTTTTTGTCTCAGGATCCCTTTAGACTCAGAAAAATTATTGAGGACCTTCCTCCTAAAACTCTTATTTTATGTGGTGTTATATGTCTATCTGCAGCACTAGATAAATATATTTACCATACTAGAGGTAAGTGGGGCAGTGGAGTGAGAGCCCGGCCTAGGATCAGGAAGACAGTTTCCCGTGTTCAAATCTGGCCTCAGACCCTTATTATCTATGTGACCCTGGCGAAGTAGGTTAACACTGTTTACCTCAGTTTCCTCATCTGTAAAATAAGCTGGAGAAGAAAATATCAAATAATTTCAGTATCTTTGCCAAGAAGACCCAAATGAGGTCACAAAGGTTTGGACACAACTGAAAATAACTTAGCAACAACCATATTAGAAATTAAAACATGTATTATTATGAAAATAGTTTTTACCTCAAAGACCCCCAGAAAGGGATTCAGGGAACCCCAGTAGGTCCCTGGAACACATTTTGAGAAGCACTGAGCTGTAGCAAAATTCCCACTCAGCCTTGATAGGGGGTGTAGCTACTTAGGAGTTACTGACATCAGTGAAATGACAGATCTTAACCATAAGGTGAATGACAATGTGCAGCCTTATGCACACAGAACTTGACTATTTCAACAAATATTTATTAAGCACTTACCATGAGGGAAGTACTTTCAGACAAAGTCTGTGGACTTACGGGGTTTGCATTCTAGAGTGTTTAGTAGGCTAATGAATAACCCTGTGTTTTTAACTTTGCAACAATACCACAGAACCTGATGATAGCTCCGGAGTAGCGTATACATATTACAATTAAGACAAACAAGTATTGATGATATTGGACTTTGTCTACAGGTTTCAAGAAATTATAACCTTGGTCCTCTTCATTGTCATGGCTCTATTGTGGTTTAGCCGCGATCCTGGCTTTATTTCTGGTTGGGCCTCACTTTTTCCACAGTAAGTGCCACCCTTTGTCATATTGTCTTTTCTGATTCATCATGGATGCTTCTCTCAGGAACCTGGACTAGAATCCAGGTCTTAATTCCTCTCCACTTCACTAGTGCTGACATCTAACCCAAAAGGTCATTGGGTAATGGAAAGAGGTAGTTATGAAGATGTAGGATCTGGGTTTCTGTTTTGGTTCTGCCATTTTAGTCACTCTGTGACATTGAATAAAGGGGCTTTACTCATCTACAAAATGAGAGTGTCTTGGATTAGTTATTCTCCAAGTTTCATTCTAGCTCTAATATTCTTGGATTCTGTGCCGGATTCATTTGAAGTTACTTTGATGACCCATTAGAAATACACATTCATGAATTCAGCCAAACTCTCTGTGGTTCTTCGTTCCTATAGAAGAATTGGAATCTCAGAGTTCAAAGGAACCTTAGAGATCGATCACCTAATCCAAACCTTAATTAAAGTAAAAATCCCATTGATTAGTACAAAATACAAGATTACTTATCAATAAGTAACAAGCGTTTCTTGAAGTGCTGCTATGGGCCAGGCACCGTGTTGAGTGGCATAGATGCAAAGCATGGTATTTTATAGTTGAAAAGCTGAGGTTTAGAGAATATAAGTGACATATATAGACACCACACAGAATGGGTGGGCATAGGGATGTTATAAATAGCCACATTAATGAGATCATAAATACATTTAAGGGGGCAGCTAGGTGGCACAGTGGATAAAGCACAAGCCCTGGATTCAGGAGGACCCCAGTTCAAATCTGGCCTTGGACACTTGACATTTACTAGCTGTGTGACCCTGGGCAAATCACTTAACCCTCATTACCTCACAAAAAAACCCAACAAAACAAACAAAAAATACATTTAAGTATAATTTCACTGGGTAGTTGTGGTGATCAAATGAGAATTTACATCTAGCTCTTTGTAAACCTTTTCCACCTGAATGCCCATCCATCTCCTCCTCTTTTCTCCTCTTCTTCTTTTTTAAAATGATAAGATGGTAAAGAGGAAATATTGGGTTTGGACTCAGAATCTAGCCCGGAACCTCTGCTGTGCCATTTACTTTTGTGACCTCAGATAGATCATTCAATCTCTAAGCTGCAGTGTCCTTATCTTTACATTTAAGGATTTAAGTGCCTACACTTCCTTTGCCTTTTTGTGTCAGTGATCCTAGGATCCCCATTGTAAAGGGAAGAAAATAGATTCTTAGAGAAGGGAAGTGACTTACTCAGCTAGTTAGTGTTGGAGCTAGGATTCAAACAGTTTCCTGAGTCCATGTCAGAACATGATCTTATCTCAGGCCAGGGGTTGGCAAACAATGGCCCATGTATGCAAGCTGAATTGGGGCCACAGGGTATTGCTTGCTGACCCATGTGTTAATACTACTGACCTAGAAAACAGTATGAGATGGAGAAAAGATCAAGAATACAAAACAATTTGTAAATGAAGGTTAACTCAAATCAATTGGGTGAATCAAATAGAATTCCTACAAAACTCTTCTGGTTTGATATCTATTTATGCTATATTAAAATAACCCCATCTATATAAACCATAATAATTATGAGAAATATAATGGTAGCTTTATACTACATGTAAACATATTATTAAACAAGGTAGTTTCATTACATATATTTATGAAAACATGACATAACTCTTCCCTTCATAGAGTTTGGAGCTATTCATAGGTTATCCAAAATCCAAATACTGTGTCTTATGGCTACCTCCTAGTGTTTCCATCCCATCTGTTTGGACCTAGATAGAATGCAATGTGTCACTTCATATTAAACAAAATGAGGTTACGGGGAAGCCTAGTCTATCTTGGCAAAATACAGAACCAGCAATTACAACTGAAATAAAAGAAACCCAGCACGACTATTGCTGTAGATGCTGGTGACTTCAATAGAGTGACTCACTCCATGATGACTTTTTGCTCGGCCAGTAAAGAAAATAGATTTGTTTTCAAGCAAGTCAGACTCATTTTAGAAAATGTATTATGGTGAAAAAGAAAATGCTTTATCTGGATGATTATGATTTTCAGAGAGATGATAAAATAGATATTGAAGATTGCCATGTTAAGGGATAGTGAAATAATATCTCTCCCTTACCCTCCCTATGTACACACATAAAAACATGTGTATGGTTTGGGCCTATGGTTTCATCTGTGTATGTAACTTCCAGTGTGTAAACTCCCTCCATTGACAAATTGCAATCTTATTAGAGTTGTCTAGGGCATTAAACAATTATGCAATTTGCTCTTTGTCACTGGTTTAATATGTATGAGAGGCAAGACTCGAACCCAGGTCCTCTTGGCTTGAAGGGTGGACATATCGCCACAATACCAAACTGTTTCTCTAATCTATATGTAATTAGATACACATTTAATTTTTATGTTGTGACAAACTTCTAAAGGTAGCACCAGGGAGAGGTACTGACTTTGGGACCTAAGCTCTATACAAATGATTTTCTACCATATGGTTTTCCTGTTTTCAAGGAGCCAAATGGCTCTAAAGGCATATCTAGTTTTGGATCTGCCTTCTTAAGAGTATCATGTAGAACTAAAAAGGGCCCTTTTCATTTTCTAGATGGGGAAAGTTAGCCCAACGGAGGTTTAGTGATTTTTCCCAAGGTCATATAGGTAGAGTCGGAGACAGGATTTCAACCCAGATTATCTTGACTGTAGACACAGTGGTCTTTTCATTTTCATTGTACATACTGCTTCCCTCCTTCATTTGTACTGCAGCTCTGTAAAATCATGCCTGTAGTTTTTATTCAAAATAGTATTTCATAAAATCATAGATTTAGAGCTAGATAGGACTTCAGAGGCCATTTAGAACTATCTCCCCCCCCCCCCAGCATTTTACAGATGAGCTGAGATGGAGGGAAATTACCTGACCGAACCACAGTCCAAACAAGTTTTAAGTAATAGGTAGACTTGAATCTATGTCCTCTAGCTTGAAATCCAGTGCTTTTTAATAAGGAGAAAGGAATATCTATGAGTTAATAGCAACTGAGAGTGAGTGTAAAGTGCTGACAATGTCTGCTTTGGAGTTAGAAATATATGGGTTCAAATTCTGCTTGATACCCAAGTTACTAGAATGCCCTATACTGTTGAGATCACCAATTGAGACCAAAAGATAAATGTCAGTAATCAGTTGAAATGATTAAAATATGGCCCCTATAAAACTAGGGGTCTATCTTGGAAAGGAAGCTATTTTCAGTACCTCTAAAAAATCACATTTCACTCCCACTGGAATCTGGCATAAAGAAAGGCAGGTGAGGGTAACAAAATTTGCCTGGCCTTTTCTACACTTGCTCCAACTTCAATCTGCTGACACCATAATTAAGAAAAGATGACAATAATTCAAAGGAAAAACTTTTTGACTCTGTTATGCAAGATTGGAATTTAATGTGCTTGAGTACTTGAGCATTGCTTTTCTTCCAGTGTCCAGAATAGGGATGGCTATAACTGTGCCATTCAGATTTCCCTTCCATCAGGGCTCTGAATTCCTTTCCATTGATGCTGGTATATACATGGAGGAGTTGGGGTGGGAGAAGAGACCAGAACCCAAAGCTACAAATAGTTTCAGCTAAAAGCACCAGCAGAGTGTTCTAGCCCAATTACTTACCCTTTCCCCACAAGTCCAGAGACAAGCTTCCAAATGTTGGACTGTACACCAATTATGGCTTTCCTGTTTCTGTTGTACCCAGCTATTTTCTCTCATATACAGGCACTGAAATATAAAGTGTTTAGACTCCCCCTTATATCATGGTCCCACTTCACTGAATCAAAACATATTCAGTGTGGAATAACAGACCTAGGTGATGGATTTTATACTGCCATGCTACATGTCACTAAATCACCAAAATATTGATAATATTTAAATAGGGAATTTGGGGACATACCTAAGAGGTATAGGCAGATGCCTGCTCCAGACACTTTCCTCATAGAGATCTGCTTTCCCACACCAGCATCTCCAGATAGCAAGAAAGTTATGCACTTTGATATAGTACTCCAGAACACACACACGCACACACATATTTAAGCTGATTTGGGTTTTAGGGGCTCGTCTAGACCATTGATTTCAGTAGTTTGGGGAGCTTTTGTGTAAAAACTCCTTTAACTGATAGAGCCTGGCCACTTATCTTAGACTGAGAAGTTGAAAGACATGTCATTGGTCACACAGCTACAATGTGTCAGAAGCAAGGCTTGAATCCAGTGTCTTCCCGACTCCAGCAAAGATTGGTACACTAACATTAGGCAGTAATTCTGAGACTTTGGGGTGCCCATTTCTATGCAAATGATTTGGTGGCATACAAATGATTTTTATGTCAGGGTTCATAAAGTAAGTCACAAATAGCTTCACAATTGCTTATAGGATAATTCATTTGGTATTTGCTTCCCATAAATTTAGGATGCTGTGTTTAATAAATACATTAATAACTTTCCCTTAGGTATTCAGGCTTTGCTACAGATTCAACTGTTGCCTTAACCATAGGCGTCCTTTTCTTCTTGATTCCAGCCAAGAAACTGACTAAAACTACATCTACTGGAGAAATCAGCTGAGTATTATTTAAAATTCTGGATTACATCAGTGTCATGTTTATGGGTAATCTAATACATTTTGTCAAAATAATGAAAATAGGTAGGCCCAACAGTCTCAGTGTGCACACAAAGGTGAATTGTATATAAATGTATATCTGTGTATGTATACACATGCATAGATCTATATATAGATATATACATAAAAAACAGAAACCAAGGCAAATATTTAAATATTAAAAAACCTACAGGTATATAGAGAAAGGGCATGGGAGTTTAGGGAATAAAAGGAGTAGGTGGTTTTTTTTTTTTGCAAATTAGAGAAAGATATTGATTTATGCATATATATATGTACATATACCTCTTTAATATAACATATTTACACATACACAAAAACTGCTCAAATACTTTAAAATGATTTTTTGTGCCTTCCTTTTGTTTTTACACGAGTCATTTCTACCACCACACATATCAAACCCTGCATTGTACCAAAGAAGACCAGTTAAGTCAAACTACCTTCTACAGTAGCTTCATCTGTCACAGTATTTAACATTCCAAAACAGTAGTTCCCCCAGTTTACTCCTCAAGAGGAAGATACATTTCATCATCTCTTATCTGAGATCAGACTGATCATTGCAATTACTCAGAGTTCAGTACCTTTTCAGTGTTTTTTTTAAAGATGGTCATTGCATGCATGTATATACAAATATATATATATATATATACACATACATATATATATATATATACAAAAAATATATTCATTCATTCATTCATTTTGATATTCTAGTCCTACAAATAAGTAGTATGCCATGGGTTGTCAAAAAGTGCACATTAGGTACCTGCTGGGTGAGTGATTGAGTATGGAGTGATAAAGCCTACAGGACTAGTATAAACATGGGGATCTTCAGAGAAGATGAAAACCTCAGGTTACAGGCATCTCCAGCAGCAGCATAGTCCAAAAGCATTTTGCTGTTTGCCATCCTAGTGGTGGTCAGCAAGCCATGTTCATGCCCAGTGGTCAGAGTAGTTATTAGAATTATGGATGAAGGAGAAACAGACTGATTAGAGGAGTCAAAGAAAAGCAGGGCTACCAAGGTCAAAGATATATACATTTTACTCGTATGGATCTATGGAAAATCATCAAGGAAGGGCAGAGATGGTGTTGTTGACTTAGCACTTCTTAGATCCCTTTCTTAAACATTAATTCACCAAAGAGATGTCCTAATTCAACCCATGTGGCAAGTTATCCTGGAGTTAATTCTTTGGGTCTAGGCTTCCCATCAGATTGATGGGGCAACCAATAGTTACTGCCCTGTATCCTTTCTCAGTCTTACAGACATTTCCTGTGTTTTCAAAGGCCACCACAGTGATTCTTTTCTCATGGGCAGTGAAGTAAAAACCCAGTGAGTGCTGGAAAGGAAGATGTGCTTCCTGACTGCATTTGTATTGGTAGAGTCCTCCAAAACAACGTCAAGTATCTTGGCCAGCCCTCATCTCTCATATTACAAAGTCACTTTTGCTCCTCTTTCTGATCCAGGATCTTTTCTCTTTGGGAAATAAAAAGTTGGTCTTCCGTGGGGAATTCTTAAGTAGGTAACTGTATTAAGCTCACAGTGATCCCTACAACCAGGTTATTACCATTACCACAAGATGCTGGGGAATCAGTGTCCTGTTATCTGCACTTTTGAGTGAGATTCTTCATAAGATATGTGAGGTACATGTTTCTTGTAGAGGGAGAAGCCTCTCAGACTTATCTATGCTCAGTAATGCCCTTTATAGCATCTCTAACAAGTAGTTAATGAGCTTCCAATAGAAGGCTTCCAGTGAATGAGGATTTGCCACCTTCCAACTAAGAACATACCACATTTTGAATAGAACCAACTTTTATGAACGTTTTCCTAATGTTAAGCTAAATCTGCCTTTCTGACACCTGACCCCTCACTCCAATTCTTCATCCTGGAAAACAAGCAAAACAAATCCAAAACTTGTTCAAAAAACTTAGCTACCATGTCCCTTCCAGTCTTACCTCAGTGGCACATCTAACTCCTCTATCTCACCCTACATTTCCAAACAATTCCCAAATTTTATCATTTCTGTCTCCTGACATTGCTTTATTTTCTTTTCTATCCACTCACAGAGCCACTATTCTAGTTAAAGCATATGAAAAGTTTAGTTTCTTTTCCTTCTAAATCTTTAATTGATATCCAGAATGTTTGGCCCAATTCTCATTTCTACTTAGTATATTGATGTTTCTTCTGACCATTTTTCCACATGAAATATCTCCTAGTCATATTTCTCACATTCATAGTTGATATTTGAACCAAAACACAGGACTTTAAATTTATCTCCATAAACTTCCATATCTTACATTCAACTCATCTGAATAATGTAGTTCTGTTTTCACTCCACTGTCTCTTATTGTATCATTTATCTTGAGTCATGATCCTATCCCAAACTTTTTTTTTTCTTTCCGTAGTATGCCCAAGCTTTAGTTTTGTTTTTTTTTCTGGGTTTCAAAATTCATCATTTTGTTCTTACATTATCATGCTACTACTTTATCCATCCTTAGTTTTCTACTCTTGTTCCCATCTTCTGTATATTTCTTTTAAACATTTAAATTATTCAGTGAGGTTCCTGAACATCTACAATCAATTCTTTAAGCAACCCTTCCCTTAGTCTCTGCTTGTTACTCATTGAAATCCTTTGTGCTAGTTTCATTAGAATTTCATTCTCTTAAGAGTCTTTCCTTTTGAGTTGATTTCCCCCATAGAATTTTTGACTATAAGATCTTATCTATTACTTTCTCTAATGGTTTTGAAATCATCTCTCCTAAAATCTAGGCTGCAATTCAAAATATGAAATTTAGCAATCACCTTCTTCCTTGAGCAACCTCTTTGGTCTCTAAAATGATGTAGTTTCTTCTTCCCAAGACTCATATCATTTGTTTCAGAAACCAATTCCTTCTTATTTGGTCTGAAGTTCCTCCTTACTCATCAGAAAGCAGTAGTACTCCTCGATCAATCAACAAGCATTTATTCTGCCAATTCTAGGCACTAGGCACTGTGCTGAGCTCTGGGATAAAAAGAGAAAAACACTATAGGTATTTAAGCAGAATATATTTGAAAGGGGAAGACAGCATGTATATAAATAGATATATAGACCTTAGATACAGATATTATTTAACTATTAAATCTCTGCAACAAAGCTCTTAGGACAAGGGAGGTATCCTAAGCTAGGTCATTTTGCATAGAATCTCAATTGTTAAATTTCATAAACTATGTTATAGTTTCAGAATTTCATTATGCATGGAAATATTGGATTTCTTTAGAAATAACATTCAAGGGATTTCAATCCCCCTAACCCTAAGTTATGCCATTTTTACCTTTTAGAAGATAGTTTCCTACCTAAGCATTGTCTATGCAAACTTCTCAAAATCCAAGCCTTTTTCCTATTCTAGAAATACAAATCACCTTTTCCCCTGAGTATTCTTTATAAATACAAGAGGAACCTTTTACATCTGTTGGGCAATAGCTGTTATGACTACTTCCAGTGATGAAAACAAAGTTACCTTAAGTATCATGTCATATGGTTATTTTTCAAACAATATTTGAATGTCAAATTCTTTTTTTCCTCTAGCTGCTTTTGATTACTCTCCACTGATTACTTGGAAAGAATTCCAGTCATTCATGCCCTGGGACATAGCTGTTCTCGTGGGTGGTGGGTTTGCCCTGGCTGACGGCTGCGAGGTAATAAACTCTGTAGAAGATTCTGGGCAAATTGTGCCTACCCAAAAAAAACAAAACACAGAGACACTCAATTTTTCACCACATTCAAGGTCATTCCATCATTTTCATCATGTAGATTTCAATAGCCACATACCTAGTAGACAACACAGATGAGATCAGAGTTCAAGGATTTTTATAGATTGTAAACATAAGACATTTATTTTACAGTGTTCCAGCATCAAAAAAGGAAATAATGCAGTTGAGATTAAAAGTCTCACTCCATGAAATATTAGAATAGTGAAGGCATAGAAAAAGTACTCAGTTCATGGGAAAAAATGATATAAAAAGGGACCTCTCTTGAGGCAGGTTTTTCTTCAAGGTAGGGAGCCTTCACTGATATCAAAGAAAGTCTTCTGGTGGTATAAATATATGTGTACAAAATGGTGAAATGTATTTTATTCAGTCAT
This sequence comes from Dromiciops gliroides, assembly GCF_019393635.1. Classification (NCBI taxonomy): domain Eukaryota; kingdom Metazoa; phylum Chordata; class Mammalia; order Microbiotheria; family Microbiotheriidae; genus Dromiciops; species Dromiciops gliroides. The sequence continues at coordinate 124,513,677 of NC_057865.1, forward strand.
GTTTAAAATAGTATTGTTATGCCTTGGGTATAAATTGAACCCCTTAAGAATATTGACTGTTTCTATTGTTTAATACTCATGGTAATTAAAAAGGGGCCAATATGCTTTCCACTGTTACTTATTAGCTTCTCTGCAGATGAATTGGATGTTGAACATTTAGGAAGAAAAGTTTTCACTCATACAGGTATTAGAAATTTTGCTTTGTAGTCTATGCTGAGGAGCAATTTGCTTCTGGGTACCAATTCATGGCGTCCTCCTATTTGCATTTTGAAACTCCTAAAAGTTCTTCTATGGGTGTGTCAATGAACTTGTCTGGGCCTCACTTTCCTCATTTCTGAAACAAGTGGGTTTAACTAGATGGCCTCTAGTGTTCTTTCCAGCTATAGATATCATCCTAAATTTGATGTAGTGAACTTCACTCACTTCTAAAACTGTGTGGAGATGAGCCTTGTTTAACCAGAGCCTTGTCATATGAGTGATTGTTTGACCTAGAACATTCAGTCTAGAGGAACTCTACAGAGCTGGATGGGTTCTTGAGCTTTACCTACCCTTTTGGCCATTCTTAGAAATCCTAGTTTGGCATAAGAACTCCAAGACAAAACCAACATCCTCAGGTTTCTAGGATAGCCCTTTTGCCAATATCCAGATAGAAGTTAGGAACTCCAAGGGCTGGAAAGAAATTTGCCCCTGTAACCTTCCCAAAAGCAACTGATATGATTATAGATTCTAAGAGAAGGCCTCTCAAATTATAATTATGTCTCCACTTCCACAGCCCTGGTATTGGACCAGAGCAGCCTCTATGGGCACTCCTCAACATCCATTACCAATATATGGCTTCTGAACTTTTATTACCCTTTTGCTTTCTTTTAACCTAATCTCCCATAGTTTGAGGTATCTTCCAGAATATCTTCCCATTAAACTTCTTCCACAAACTGACTTCTTTTACAATATAAGGGGCTAAAATTCTAGCTAGTCTGTCTAAAATATCTGAGTGGTCGCCAATAAATTATAAGCTTTAGCAAGAGTTAGATTTTTAAGCATTTATTAAGGAGAATAAGAATTTGGTAAAGAGAGAAAGAAAGGCCTAGATTCATCTATCTATCAAAGGGAGAGCGCATCTTTAGCTTTGCTCTCCAAAAGAGTATGAGCGCACCAGCCTCACCCCCTCTTCCTCGCACAAGCAAACATCACTTCCTGATGCCAAAGAAAAGCCACATATCTTGCCCTCAGGCACCTTCTCCTCATGGCGGAGCTTTCCTACATAAGTCTCCAGCAGGTGGCATCATTCCAATTGTTACAGTTCCCCCTTTGTTTCTTCAAGAAACACGGGGTGTTTCCTGGATGAAACAGTCAAAAATAACAGAATATAATACCCTATGTTAACAAACAATATGTTAATAACAATATAGAAAAAGGAGAAAGAGGAAATTTTGTCCAGAGGGGTGGTCCCTCACGAACCAGGGCTTTGACACTGGCCTGCAGAGGGAGGGCCTCTGCAGAGAATACATATTACAAATGATGTACATAACAACAGAAGGGAATAAAAATCAACAAAACAAAGCTGTTCATTCAAAGTCTTTGAAAGTCTTTTCTCAGATAATTCTTGGGATTTCTTCTGGGTATAGTTGTGGAATGGAAGTCTTTTTAGGGGTTGATGTGTGGATGCTGGTAATAAGCCAGGAATCTTTCCTACAAAATTGAGCTTAACACAACTTTAAAATAGCTTTGTCAATAATCAAATCAAACAATGAAAGTTCTTAAAAACATCTCTAAGGGAATTCAGAATCTTAGTTGTTACACATAAAACATATAATAAAACAAAAATTGAAACATTCTCTAAAACTTAGTATTACAATAGTCCCCCCTTGTGGAGGATAAATTGAGAAGACAATTGCTGTGATAGTAATTTTTTTAAAAAAATTTATCTTTGTTTCATCACTTTTTCAATCATCTGCCTAATTATCCTTATGCCATAATGAGAAGTTAAAAAATCTAATATAATTGGTAACAGATGTCAAGGCCAAATCCAACACTGTATTTATCATGACACCTGAGATAATTATGGGGGTTACCGTAAAAGAACAGAGAAATGATGAGATATGAGCATTCCCACACTTAAGCAATATATACTGCTCATGCAGTATGCCAGGGTTAAAAGACATCCATGTCACCAAACATATTGGAGGAAACCGAGTCAGACTTAATCAGATGCATGGAATTGAGATGTCCATGGCATCAGGCATAAAGGAAAGGGCATAGAAGCTAGGTAAAGAATGAGATGGGTGGGATGAAAATTTCCAGCCATCTGTACAATATTGTGGGGAAAAATTAAACCAAGAGAAACCAACTTCAATGTTTGCCGAAAGCTGTTCCCTCGGCCATACTTTGACTTTATGCATGGCTCCCCTCATGTGATAGTTCAATGTCTGCTCTTGCATGTATTCCTCTTGTGACTGGATGACATCTTGGCCGTTCTGATAACTCAGAATGAAGGCAATTAATGTCTTAAATGATAAGTTCCCATAATCCAAGTCTCATATGGATTTAAAAATTGAGGGTAATAATGATCACAAAAAATGTGAATGTACCTTGACTCAGAATATAATACACAATTGTGCAATAATTTCAAATAAAACCTTTTTTTAACTAAGTATACAATTACTTTTGTGAAAAATCAGAACATATTTAAATACAAGTTAAAACACAACACAATCTTAAAGAAAACTTTTTTTGAAAAAAAAACTTACAAATGTTCCCCTCTTTTTTAAAAAATATGCTTATCAAAAATAATACTTCTAGAATCAATTTATACTTGCCATGGCAACCAATTTATAGAGTTGGATCAAATCTAATCAGTTGAGAGAAAAAAAATAACAAAAACAAACAACTCAGAATATGGGAGCACAATACTCCCAGAATTAACATTGTACTATGAAATCAAAACTGTCTTCCATTGTTTTAAAATAGAGATAAACAAACATAACAAAATACACATGGAAGAATGAAAGACAATGAAATTCACACTAGGGGAATCTAAATGAATATGCACTTAAGATTAATAAGAGTATTACAAAATATAAACTTGATCATATGACTATAAAAAGCTTTTACAAATATTCTCCCCGTTTTTTAAAGCTAAGTATAAAACAATCTTAAAAGCATGAAAATCTCTATGAAAATAAACCCATACACTTAATTTCAAAATGTAGATGGTATAGTATAGAAATCCTATGTAACCTCTGAACTGACATTATTTCTTTGAGTGAATTTACAACACTTTTGATTCTGATATCTAAAATCCCCAATACCCATATCAATACCTTGCTGCTTACTTCTCCATTTCAGCAAAATGTCTTCTTGAAATATGATTGTCATTTTTATTCAGCTTAAGTTTGTCTTCTTTAACCCTTCTATTTTCTCTATTGGTCTTTTCATAATATAAATGCTTTATAAGGTTACTAATTAAAGACAAAAGCAGGTTAACAAAATTATGAACAAAACGAGCATATCTGGTATTTAAAAGGTTTTCCAAGGTTGGTTTTGGAGAACCACAGCAGGTCAAGTCAGAATCACAGCCAGGCTGGGGAAGGGCTGAGCCTGCCTGCTCAGGTAACTGAGGAGAAGCTACAAATGCAGGTAGAGAAAGCTGCGCATGCTTAGATCTCTGGACTTCCCTGGCAGGAGGATTAAGGGGCTTGGCTAAGGGAGCAGTAGGAGGTGGCAACAGAGGAAGGGGAGGAGGTGGGGTCCTGAGAGGAAGGAAGGAACTAGGGCAATTTGAATCAGGCTTGGTTTGGAACTCAGGCCTGGTTTCCTCTTCCCTTGCTTCTTGGGGATTAAAGGCTTTTAGAGGCTGGGTTGTTGCCTTTAAGCACACAAAATTAGAGCAACAATTAGTGTTAGAATTTGGAAAAGCTGTAGGAGTCAGAGGTTTCTCTGAAAAGGCATGGTTGGGATAGGGGGAGATATTTGTATTCCCTTATGTGAGCACCTTGCTCACTCTTCTAACAAAAATAAAAATAAAAATAGAAAATCCACAAAAACAAAGCATTAACATGATCTTATCCCTCATTTGTCTGGTTAAACATACTAAAATCAGAAATAGGGTACTTAAGGAGTTGAAAAAACCCATTTGAAAATTTAAATAGAAAACAGCAGTACTTAGCAGTACTTCAGAGTTTGAAGGGACAGTGTAGGGGAAATTTCTTACCCAACCAGAAGATCAGAAGATTGAGGTTCAGCTTTCCTCTTCATGGTCAGCCATCTATAAGGGGTTAATATTCTAGCTAGTCTGTCTAAAATATTTAATGAGTGGCCGCCAATAAATTATAAGCTTTAGCAAGAGTTAGACTTTTAAGCATTTATTAAGGAGAATAAGAATTTGGTGAAGAGAGAGAGAAAGGCCTAGATTCATCTATCTATCAAAGGGAGACCGCATCTTTAGCTCCACTCTCCACCAGAGTCCTCACGTAAGAGCACCAGCCTCACCCCCTCTTCTTCCCACAAGCAAATGTCACTTTGTGATGCCAAAGAAAAGCCGTATGTCTTACCCTCATGCGCCTTCTCCTCATGGCAGAGCTTTCCTACAGTAAGTCTCCAGCAAGTGGCATCATTCCAATCATTACAACAAACAGACAAAAAAATCAGACCTACTGGCAGAGTTAGAATAAGAGTCAACGAGTCCTTTTCCAAAAGGGTGAAACGACTGAGAATTATGGTTATTCCACAGATCTAGGTGTTTGGGGAGATTATTACAAGATAGGAAAAATGGTCTTATCTTTATACACAGTAAGTTCTCCAATCAATTAATGTTCCTAAGGATGTAAAGAAAAATTATGAAGATAAGGACTAAATATTAACAATATGATTTTATTTGTTTTCCAGCGTTCAGGATTATCTACATGGATTGGCCAACAACTAACACCTCTGGGCTCATTGCCAGTTTGGTCAATCATTCTTATATCTTCTTTGCTGGTCACTTCTTTAACAGAGGTAGCCAGCAATCCAGCTACCATCACGCTTCTCCTCCCTATACTAGCACCACTGGTGAGTATTTGGTTTACTTTGACTGATCTTGTGAAAGAAAAAAAAAATACTAGAATTAAATAACCATTGCTACTGGAAAATGGATGCCAATGTACTCCTCCATTCACTGTCTCTATAAGTTTCCAAACCAAAATATCCTTCCCTAGTTACTAATCTCATATATGCTTTGTCTCACCATATTAGAGTGTAAGTTCTTTGAAGGCTGGTATGTCTTCATTTTTTCAATCTGTTCTCACTGCTTACTACAGGGGTTGGTACATGGTAAGTCCTTTATAAGTCTTTTTTTCTTTTGTTCCTTCAATGTTCAATTCATTCATAGTATGGGGCCATTGTGGTGCTCGTAGATACTACGAATGATCTGCCAACTAGTCTTTTGTAGTAGTAATACTCTATAGAATATATTATATATTTATTCAATTATATGTGTAAATTTATTGTTATATACATTAATTACGCATGTGTGATTTAATGTATTAACACAATATATTTTATATATAATGCTCTGTTTTTTTCTATTTGTATATCTTTTCTTTCATGCCTACCATAAGAAAGGGGAGGGTAGATTATGGGATTACTTGGTTTTTAGTTTCATCACTACAATAAGAAATATTTCTTAATCTTCCAGGTTTCACACAAGCTTTTATCAGCGTTTAAACATTATGTAGCAATCAGTGACTGGGTTAATTGGAATTTAGATCTAACATTAACATCTCTCATTCATTCAAAGGCACCTTAATCCATGTTTCTCTCTCTTTCCCTTCTTCCCTGAAGAATATACAGTGATTGACAAATGATTGAAAAAAGCATATATTTTGTGTGTAGAGTTTTAGCACCTCTGGTCCAGGGAAAACAGTGAGGTTTTCTAATGGTCTGGAGGAGATACTAGGGAGGAAATGAAGATAAAAAGAAACAAGGTAAAGATAGTCATAAGAAAGAAAGGTGAATATCTTGAAGAGATGTGAGATGCCCATTTTCCCTTCATTCCTTTCCCAACACTGGTAAAAGGCTAGGAATTTACTTTCATTTAATCCTTTGTCTAGCAGAGTCAAAGTACACTCACTTTTTTATCTGAAACATGTTCCCTAGTGGGACAAGTAAGCTACAGTGAAGAGAGTACTTTACATGGAGATTCCTTTTCCTCTAGTTGTGAAAATTGGGTGGTATTCTTAAAATTGCCAACCAGCATTCAGTAGCTGCCATATTGCTATGTCAAACTGGGGGGATATTATGTGGGTAAAATACCTTCATTGATTTTCTTCTCAAAATTGGAGGAGAGAATTTAGTCACTGGCTTATGAACACTTGACTTACAAACAACTTGTCCTTACAAATGAGGGAAGTCATGAACTGGAGCCCTCACCAGTATTGGATGGGGGGAGGAACCACTATCATTTGTGCCTCAATTAAAAAACAGTTGGGGAATAACTCATTTTAAAATATGCATTCCTTTACACAGATATGGAAGTATAATCAATAAGTTACTGGCACCCTACATATAGTAAGCATTAACTAAAGATTTACTTAATTGAATTGGTACCTGAACATCTTTATGCACCTCTTTCATCCCATTCCCATGCTGCATCTGTGACAGGCAAGATTAAAAAATATTCACCAGATTCAGAGGTCTAAGGAATGTTATAGAATATTTAGTTCAAGCTCCACATTATACAAATGAGGAAACTGGAGCCAAGTAAGGCTGTGACTTCCAGTCTTTGTGATCCTATTTAAAATTTGATTGTATTTGCCATAGGGAAAAAATTATTAATGCTAATTAGTCTGGTTACGATTGAAATATTAGTGTTAGATACTTCAGGTACATCATGAATTAAATAGGTTTTTATTGAGGGGAGGGGTGTATACAATGAACTACACCACAAATTTTTGGGACACATGCTATTTATACATTAGAAAGTAACCTCAACTTTGGTTTCTGAATTGAAATAATCTCTTTGTTATGGTGAGGCAGCTAAGTGGCACAATGGATAGAGTGATGGACCTGGAATCAGGAAGACTCATCTTTCTCAATTGCAATCTGACTTCAGACACTTGCTGTGTGATCCTAGGCAATTCACTTAACCCTTTTTGCCTCAGTTTCTTCATTCGTAAAATTTAACCTGAGAAGGAAATGGTAAACCACTCCAGTATCTTTGCCAAGAAAACCCCAAATGAAGTCACAAAGAGTCAGACACAACTAAAACAATTGAACAATGACAACTTTGTTATGAGAGTAAAGATCCATAGATATTACTATATTGTCTCATCAAGGGGGTGCAACTGTGTGATCTTTTAATTTTTGTAGTGAAAAAGAAGATCAATAGTGTCCTATGCCCAAGTTGCCCATTTTCTGAAAAAGTTGGAAAACAACTCTGATCTAGAAAGGAAGAAAACACTAACCAAAATGTGATGGAAAATTATTTTGCACTGACCAAACTCTTCCTGAGAAAGGAAGAAACACTTTCTACAGATTAAATCTTTTTAAAAATTATAACTCTAAAATATACATGTATTATTTTATAAATAGATATTTAACCTGCTTGTGGGAAAGTTTATTTCAGTGAATTTGTTAATTTTAGGTTTTGCTTCATTATTTTGTGTCATATGTCCTTTATATCCCTTCATTTTTCTTATCCAATAGGCTGAAGCTATTCATGTGAACCCCCTCTATATTTTGTTACCATGCACTCTGTGTACTTCATTTGCATTCCTCTTACCAATAGCGAATCCACCCAATGCCATTGTCTTTTCCTATGGCCATCTGAAAATCATTGACATGGTAAGTGATTAGAAAGAATAAGTTCTTAACTTACATGGGAGGTGTTTTTGGGGTGGGAGAGAGGGAAGAGAAATGTGATTCCTGTTTCATTTTTAGTTGATAAAACAACAAGATTGTTTAGTTTTGTTTTAAAAAGGTGATGGCCGGAGAGGAACTTATTTTGTTGAATTTTCAGATCTAAAGTTAAAGCTGTTTGACATGTTCAATGATTTCATAGAAATTGGAATAGAATTTATAAATTAGGTACTAAAGATATGTGCCGATAGAACCTGGAATGATATTAAGTTTAAAAAAATGGAGAACTTTTAAAAAATACTGTTAATCTATATTCTTTAAGGATGTATTCTGCATGATTTCAGATATAGTAAATAAAGTATATTTCTCTCATCCTTTTGAATCTCACATTCTAAGAGTTGCTACAGTGATCCAGACACCTAGACTAATGGCAATGAATGAAGAAAATATGTACATATTTTTATGTGTGCAATATAGGAAATATATATCTCATAAATTGATGCAGGAGTATTAATATATCATGAATGTAAAAGAATCATTTTATCGCTATCTATACCAGAAGTTAACAGACTATTTATTACCCATGGATCAAATCAGGCCAGCCCTGTGTTTGAATGGCTCAGGAGCTAAGAATGGTGGGGGGTTTTTTGTATTTTAAAATTTTATTTAATGATTAAAAAAATTCTCAACTGAGAAAATGTTAAAAAACAAGGCTTCCATAGTAATTTTCTGACTCCTGATTTGCACTACCCATATATATATTTTTTAATGAAAATTATATGTGAGGGCATTTGGGAGGGATGCAAGTAATAACTACAAGGCGAGTTTGAATAATAATAAGTAATAATCATATCCCTACTATGTTTGTTTTGGGTTACCAAATAAACAGTTTAAGAGAAGTTTTAAACATGATATGAAGATTAGAAAATGTAATCACGATTTAAAAAGACAAATGAAACTTTTATCAGTAAGCCTGGAGAAAGGAACATTGAAGTTCCTTCTTTCTCCAAATAACATTCATCAAATAATATAGAACCCCATTATATTATGGATAAACTATTCCTTTAAATTATATCCCATTAAATATGACAAAAAGCCACAAAACACCAATTACAAATATGGTTATAAAAGGAAAATAATTTCCTAATTCAAATAGTTGTTAAAATTAGAATGAGTTACAAAGAAAGGTTCAGAAATGACTTAGCTGTAGACCCAGATATCATTTTCAGGTCACTTCCAACTCCATGATGATTTCTTTAGAACAGATTAGAATATCCCATATCACTGGAGGAAAAACTTCTCTTATTTCCAGAACACTAGTATTGCTCCTCAAAGCTGTGTTCAAAATTAACATAGTAAATCATAAAATGGTACTCAAATCATCTTGTTGGTTTGCTTTTCAAGAGATTAACTTTTGTATTTTATTTTTTTAAGGTTAAAGCTGGTTTGGGCGTTAATATCATAGGTGTTGCTGTAGTGATGCTTGGTGTCTTCACATGGGTGGTACCGATGTTTGACCTCCATACATACCCTAGTTGGGCTCCTGAAATTACTAATCATACATTGCCATGACCTTCAACCAGAATGGATCTTCTAATTGTTGTGCAGGACATTTTGAGAAATATTAAGAACACATTATAAGACTAGACAATAAATTGTTAAATTGAAGATTATTTGAGGCATCAAAACAAAGTGCAAGCCCTAAAATTACAGTTGTTATTCTAGTGCATATTGCAGGTATTCCTTCACTTATTACAATTACTCTCAAGGAAGCATGGTAGAATGCTGTGTTTAGGGTAAAAAAAGACCTGGGATCACATCCTGTTAACTATTCACTGTATGATTCTGGATACAATATTTAAACTTTTTGTGCCTTAGGCAACATCCTAGTAGTTTACTACCAAGAAGGTTGAATTTCAAGTTGAGTGAATTCCAGTACTAATACTAGGAGATTACCTATGCTAAAGAAACCATTGATTCCTTAAGTATTTGCTTATTATGATCACTTCATCAGGAGCTACAACCCCTTTGGGATGAAGGCAATGCATTTCTTTCATCATCATCATAATTACCATCAAGCAAACCATGCTTGATGTCGAACTTGGGTCATTTGCTTATTGCTTTATAGTAAGGGTTTACTCTTCAGTCTTCCAAAGGTATCAGTCAATTTGCTTTATCATACATTTGGGGTTTAGTTTAACATTCTGTACTTCAGTTATGAAAGTTTGTAGCTGTCACTTTTAAAATTCTTGTAATTTATTTGAAGTTTTAAAAAATTACAAAAAGAATGTGATATTGACCATCTTACATAAAAACTAAACCCATGAAAGAATGGGAATTCAATTCTTGTTTCATTTCTCCTCAAACATGGTTAAGTGAATTCAATGTAATACATATCTTTAATCAATGTTAAGGAATATGTTTTACCATTGTGTACACAATAAGGCTTGCTATGATTTGGACTACTAGTATAACACATATACGACTGGAGTAAAAAACAAACAAAAACAATTCATCATAGGTATAATCACCATTTCAAATTGCATTTACTTCTGCCCCAACCTGTCCCAGATTCCCACGCCCCCTTTTTTTAACAGATGAAAGAAAAAGACAGAATTTAAGGTCTCACTATATATGTAGACCTAGGTATACATTAAATAGGAAGGGAAGGCATAGCAACTGGGAGAGAAAAAGGAATAAAGTTAAAGACCAGTAGAGGAAAAATAGGTCAAGTTGTATTTATGTAAAATAGGAAATGTAAGTAAGAAATAAGGTTCAAAAGGAAGGTCAAGATTGACTTTTGATGGTCAGATTGTCAGAGGGCGAAAGTACAGTGACTAAAAATAGGTTTCATAGGAAGGAAGGAATAATAAAGCAACTCTAATACTATGAAGCCATGTAGGGAAAGTAAAAAAGAACAACCCTGACCATTATGTAGCTATTTATAATTTTTCTGGTACTTATAAAAAGTATTTTGTTATATTTGACTTGGTCCCATAAAAATAAAAATTACCATAGAATTACTAGTGAAATTACATGTGTGTGAGTGGGTATTTACTTGTACAAGTTGCAGAAGATATTTAAGGGATTTTAAAAATATAACTTTTAAATATTTAGTATTTATCGCTGTACATCTTATGTAAGGGTCATCAATGTATTCATAGAAAAATAAATCAGTTTTTACAAAATTTCTGAGTATATCAGTCTTCTTTGCCTTCATGAAAACATTTCGCAAAACCTCTAGTCAAACATTAATTTCAAGACCCTAAGTATATGGTAAACTCATTTATTTACGATCTATATTATTTATTATAATTCTTTTTTCTAATCATTCCTTTTATTACTACTGCATTTATGGCTTGATGCATATTCCATTATGAGAAAATAAAAATAACTTTCCCAATTATAATAAGCAGTTTCATTTTGCTCTCAAGAAAAAATAATGCCAACTTTTCAGCTTGAACAATTTTTCTAAATTACTCCCAACTGTTACCAAATACACAGTACAGGGGGAAAAACTCACTTTGCCAAATATATCCAAATGGTCCATAGAATTCTCTTGCTATATCTTAATACTTTCTACATGTAACAGAAATGATTGGACCGCTCATTTGATATATATCCTACAGAACTAGGAGAACAATTTATACACTGCCAACATTGTAAAAATAACTGTGAAAGACTTAAGAATGCTGATCAGTGCAATGAGAAACCATTCCAAAGAACATACTACACACCTCCTAATAGAGAAGCGATGCCCTTAAGATGCAGAATGTGACGTACATGTAGATACTTTTTTTTTTCAGATGTGGCAAATGCAGGAATTTGTTTTCCTTGACTACAATATTTGTTAGAAGATTTTGGTCCCCCTCTCTCTCTTTTTCTCCCTTTCTTCTTTCCTTCCTTTCCAATGGGCGATAAGGTAGGAGAGAAAGAAAATAAATGTTTATTGAAAACCAAAAGTTTTAAATGCTTTCTATATAAGGATGAACAAAATTTCTAGATTCAGATATACATGTATAATGGGAGTTTAGAATCAATACCCTCACATATACCTAAAGAAGATGATCACCTCCATAATCTCTCTCTCTGTTACTGGTCCATTTTTCAAATTCATTCTCATATTTAGTTCTAACAAAATCACAAAGTATGTTTTGATAATTGCTTATTAATTACTAAAATTTTAATATTTCACATTAGTTCTGAACCCATCATAATTCATAACATACTTTTTATTAAAATGGAAAAAACTTCTTTTCCGATAATCTTGTTCACCTGTTTCTTTCTCTTTATTTATATATAAAACAATAAATCCTTATTGGACTTAAATCTAATTCAGCACAAGTCATACCATCACCCTGATGTCATGGTCCTTTTTGAGAATGAAAAACAGAAACAAACCAACAATAAATACACATGTATATATGTGAATATATATATTAATATATAATATAATACATAATTATATATTAATATATCAATCCTATCTTTTGGGTGCAAATCTGTAAGGTTATTGGATATGTGAATTATTAACAATAGGACAACCCCCACAATAGATACATATAATTATACTGTTTGAACTGAGATTATAGCCCACATCACCATTAATCATTACTACATATGCTGACTTATTAGTTCTGGAAATACAGTCCAACCATTAAGTTTTGACAGGATACCAAGCCATGTTTTTCATATATTCTCTTTATAATATTTCTTCATAAGAGTTAGAACATTTCTCAGGAGGGAGCTTCTTTTTTATTTGTACTTTACTTTATATGTACTTCTGCCACGTCAGTTACTAGTCCATCCAGAATGTCAGTTAAATTGGCAGTCTCTTAAGATTCTATTTCTTTTTCATCTTTAAGAGAGACTAACCAACAGGGGGCAGCTAGGTGGGACAGTGGATAGAGCGCTGGAGTCATGAGAACCATAGTTCAAATCCGGTTTCAGACACTTGACACTTGCTAGCTATGTGACCCTGGGAGAGTCACTTAACCCCAATTTCTGGAAGAAGAAGAAGAAGAAGAGAAGGAGGAGGAGGAAGAAGAAGAAGAGAAAAGAGAGACTAACTATCTATAGTTTCTGTGGCAGAAACAATTCTATGACCATTTTCACAAGTAGAGAATATTGGAGAATCCCTTCTGCCAAAGCAGAATAAACCTAATAATGACTTAATTGATAAGTCCTAGAGAGTTGCTTAAGACTAGCTAACTCAGTCATTCAAAGAGGCTGAATAACATGCTCAGGATAATATGTATCAGAGGCTGTATTTGAGCCCACTTCTTCCTGACTCTAAGGCCAGCCCTCTGTTCTCTAGTAGGATGCCCTTGGACATCTTGACAGTTAAGTTCTATAGCATACTTCATGCTTGAATCTCTTGTTACCTTGACCTTGAATTTTATGTTCACTCCTTTCTAAAGCCCAACTATCTGCCTTCTCTGATCCCACTAGTGTGCTACTAGACTCTGCTGGCACAAATTACAAAATCATGATAGTTCAATCCACTGGAAATAAATGTAATCTAATGCAACCTTCCCTACTGCACTGAAGTCTTCTTACCTCCTTCCTTTTCTCCCTAGCACACTGCTCACAGGCATCCATTTTGAAATTTCTCTTCTCTCCTGAACCCACCTATGGCATCTCCCCTCTTCCTCCTTCTCAGCAAAATATCTCATCTCATACTTTACTGAGAACATATAAGCCATCTGACAAGAGTTTTCTTTTCTCCCTATCTCTACACACCCCAAGGACATTTAACATATTTCCCCCACACTCATCCTTTGCCTCAGTTTTAGAGGATGAAGTGGCCCTTCTCCTTGTTAAATTAATCTCTCATCACATCACATCCTCTCCTGTCTTCTCTGCCTCTTTGATTTCTCTGTTCTATAAGCTTCCATTTTAATTTAGTTTTTCCTTCCCTATTTGCTTACAAATATTTCCAGATCTCCCTTATACTTAAAAAATTCCATCACTTGACCTTGCATTCACTCAAGCAATCACCTCATACTCCTTTTTCCACTGTCAAACTCCTAGAAACAGCTCTTCACACTACTCATCTACATTTCCTTACCTCCCACTCGCTTATCCAATCTTTGCAATTTGGTTTCCAATCCCAAAACTCAGTTGAAATTGCTCTCTATCCATGGTATCCATAATCTCCTCACTGCTAAAGCCAATGGCCCTTTCTATTTTTTTGTTAATTTTTTTTTCAATTTACAAGCATTTATTTTATTTATCAATACCAACTCTTCATCCCTAGTAAAATAAAGTAAAACCAAGCCTTTTAAACAAATATGCATAGTCAAGCAAAACACTAGTTATGTAGGAAAATGTACATTTAGTTCTTCAACTTTCTTTATTATCATGTCCTCTGGAATCACGATTGTTCATTGCATTGATCAGAGTTCTTAATAAGTCTTTCAAAGTTGTTTGCCTTTATACTGTTGCCATTGTATAAATTGTTCTATTAGTTCTGTTCATTTCAATCTATATAAATTCATACCCGTCTTCTCAGGTTTCTGTGCAACTGCCTCCTTCATAATTTTTATGGCCCAAGTGAATTCCATTACATTCATATTCCATGCTTTGTCCTCAAAACCACTAATGGGCATTTTCCAGTCTCATTCTTTTGGATCTCTGGGCAGCTTCTGAGATGGTCTCATTATCCTCTCTTCCACACATGACTTTTTCTAAATTCCCCTTAATGTTGAAGGTACTACCCTTCTTCCAGTTACCCAGTTTGGTAACCTAGGTGTCATCCTCAACTCTTCACTCTTCCTCATCCTCTTATACAATCAGTTGAAGAGTCCTGTGGATTCTTACTCTACAATATCTCCTATGTCTGTACTCTTAAGTGGCAGCTATGTAGCACTTTGAATAAAGTACTGGGACTAGGGTCAGAAACACTTTAAATACATGCTAACTGTGTGACCTTGGGCAAGTCTTCTGTCTGTCTCAGTTGTCTTGGGTGTGAAATGGGGAAAATAACACCTGCCTCTCAGGGTTGTTGTGATGATCAAATTAGCTAATTATTTATAAAGCATTTTGCACAGTGCCTAGAACATAGTAGGTACTTAATAAATTCTTGTTCTTTTCACCTCTTTCCACTCACACAGCCATAACCCAAGTTCAGTCCCTCTTTCCTCCTTCTCTTTTGTTTTTGTTTTTGCAGGGCAATGAGGGTTAAGTGACTTGCCCAGGGTCACACAGCTAGCATCAAGTGTCTGAGGTCGGATTTGAACTCAGGTCCTCCTGAATCCAGGGCTGGTGCTTTATCCACTGCGCCACCTAGCTGCCCCCCTCTTTCCTTCTTACCTAGATTACTGCAACAGCTTCCTTATTGAATCCCCTATTTCCAGACTCACCCCTTTCCCAAACCATCCTCTATATAGGTGCTAAACTGATATTCCTAAAGGATAGGAGTGAACATGTTACTCCCCCTGGCTTAAGAAGTTTCACTGGTTCTTTTTTGTCTCTAGGATAAAATAGAAATTCTTCTGCCTGGAATTATGACCACAATCACTTCTAGATTCGCACCAGTCTCTTACCTCCTACCTGTCTTTCTAGACAAGTCAAATAGTGTAGCCCCTTATAGAGAAAGTAGTCATTTCTTATTCCCTGTGCATGACACTCTATCTTCTTCCTCTTTGCCTTTGCACAGGCTTTTCCCTATACTTGGAAGGCTCTCCTTCCCCACCTCTTCATCAGAAAATCCCTAGCTTCCTTTAGAGCAGTTTAATTTCATCAACAATGACCAACTGCAATTCTAGAGAACTCATCATGATGCATGCTACCCTGTTCCAGATAGAGAGGTGTTGGACTCAGCCTGTCATTTGAGGCTTATTGTTTTTGTTTGTTTTATTTTTTTGATATGGCTAATGAGGGAGTTTGTTTTGCTTAATTATACATGTTTGAAATGGATTTTTCCCCTTGCTTTCTCAGTGAAAATGGGGGGGCGGGAGGGGAAAGAAATACAGACCTGAAAATAAAATGAAAGTGATTTGAAAAAAAAAATTAGTTCAGATGCTACTTTATTTTCTGAGACCTTTCTCAGTTCCCCCACTTATTAGTGCTCTCCAAGGCACCTCCCTACATGAAATTTCTTTGTTTTTACTCTGTGTATATGCCATACTACCCTGTCTTCACTTCACACCTCCCCAGTAAAATATAATCTCCATGAGGTGAGGCACTTTGTATCCACATTGCTTAGGTCATAGAACAAATACTTGTAGAATTGAATTAAATCAAGTACATTTTCCAGAACTCTGTGATGGTATTGTGTTTAGTGCTCCAGGTTCCAACCCACACTCGGTCAGGACCTAACTTTGACTTTCACAGGGCACTCCTAAACAAAAGCCTCTGTCCTCCTACTCAAGATAAATGGTGGCTTTTATTTTAGCTTGACAGTCACTTACAGGTAAGCTTTGTCACTCTAAATACATGTATCTCTTTTGTGATCACTTCTAGTCTAGATAATAGAAGCAATTTCACTAAGTGCTTACTCACTGTGTATCTATGCCTGAACCTGCAGGGCTCCATCAGTACATTCCCATCATTCACCCAATCTTATTCCACAAATCTTAGCATCTCAAGACATCATCCCCCCTCAGCGCCCACACCCTTCAAATCTGTTTGTTGGTTTTCACCTTAAAACCTGTCTAGTATGCTGGTCTCTACTTCTGCTGTGTGGGAAGTTGAGCAAGAAAGTATACCTTCTGATGCATCTGTCTATTCATGAGGGTCCTATAACCTTGTCCATGTAATTCAACCTCTTGGGAAAGTGGGGGGAAATTACCCAGACCTGCATAGACGGCTGGGATTTGTAGTTTTGACTAATTTCCTCGTGGCAAGGAAATATGACATTCTTTTGGGACTGTGTCTGGGCTGGGAAAGAATGTGGGAAAGGAGGAAAAAGGAAACACTGAAAGGAGAGAGTAGTACTGCTCCCAGGGCTTTTCCCTCTGGCATCCCAGGGGCATGAGCAAGAGGCAGAAAGTGAACCTAAAGGAGACCTAACAAAGCCCATGATGCAAGAGCTGAAGTGTCAGTTTTAACTGCAGCCAGAGATGTAGTTTTTCTCTTTCCAGGACACAGGGGAGTGAAGGCAAGACTAGAGGGGACAGTCAAAGAAGTAGAGTATTCCAATTAATTGAATCCAATCACATACTGAACTATTGCTGTTTCCTACCCTATCACTGATGCCCATTTCTAAGAGAATGTCTTTATTCTGTTATAAATTGTGGTTTATAGAACTAATTTTAGTCTTCATAAACTCTTGAGGCTCAACCAACCATGCAGTAGTATTTCCTTGCCTCAGGAGATGAACAAAAACTTTCAATTCCAAAAAAAATCTGTGAAGATACAGGCCTGTGTAAAGGAAGCACTATATTCAGAATATTATTAATCAAGTGACTACCATACTTCTAGATTTTCATTTCCCTTTTATCCAATTTTTTAAATGATAAATGTAGATAGTTTATTGCCATGAAGCAAAAAAAAAGTCTGAAAATTTTAACTTATAGACATTTATGGGAAAGTGTGAATATAAAATAATAATAGCTTTTAAAAAAATAGCTCACAATTATGTAGCACTTTAAGGTTTGCAAAGGACTTAACATGTTATCTCATTTGAGCCTCACAATAACCCTCTACAGTAGATGCTATTATGGTACACATTTTACAGATGAGGAAACTGAGGGTGAGAGAACTCAAGGGGGCTTATCCAAGGTCACACAATGTAGATTTGAACTCAGTCTTTCTGATTCTAAGTACAGCTCTCTAACTACTGTGCCACTTCAAATAACTAACTTAAAGCATGATTAACTGTGAATCCCATTTTGGAAATCCCATTTAGGGTTTCTACTTAGCTATTTTTCTGATAAAGTGACAAATGTCCCTTTAACACATTGTTTAAACCTTAAAAGCTTTTCTTTCTTTTCTACAGTTATATGTTTTCTCAATTCATAAAAAGAAATTATAATAGCTTTAGTGTTGGCATTTCTCAGTTTGTCTCCCAGATATATAGGCCAGGCAAATTTAGACAACAAATCTATCGTCATTAGGAGCTACTTACAACTACTCTGCTGCTTAGAAAAATGGAGCTAGGGGCAGCTAGGTGGCGCAATGGATAAAGCACCAGCCCTGGAGTCAGGAGGACCTGAGTTCAAATTCCACCTCAGACACTTGACACATACTAGCTGTGTGATCCTGGGCAAGTCACTTAACCCCAATTGCCTCACCAAAAAAAAAAAAATGGAGCTAGAACCCTAATTCTGACTGCCAAATGAATATTGGTAAGGAATTTTTCTTTGTGTTTCTACTAGGATTCCTTTCAAAATGTTTTATAAGTTTTTAAATTGGCATCATGGGCAGGGTGATTTTATACATACATACATGCATACAACGTATATATGTATACATATACATATAATATAAGGTAGCGTGATTTTATACATACATACAACACATATATGCATACATATAAAATAAGGCCAGAAATTACGATAACCATGGTATGTTTCTAGACTCAAACATTCTGATTTTTCTGAATAAATTACCTGAATAAATAGCGGTACCTCTTTCTCAGCTGTCAGTCTCCCCATGAACCATAATGTACTCTAAAGTCACTATTCACTTGAAAAACTAGTACTCTTGAAAAATTAGCACTCTTCCTAACACCTCCTATGTTACACGTGTGTGTTTTCCTAAGTAATCGGAGATGTTATAGGATTAAATATTCAGATGCAGAAGAGGCCTTAAAGGTCATTTAGTCCATTACTCCTCATTTTACAAATTAGACAGCTGAGACCTAGAGTGTTAAAGTGATTTGTCCAAGGTCACACTGGTAGGAAGTGGTAGAAAGAGGATTCAAACTGAGGCCCCCCAATCTTTTTCATTGCACCACAAAGATAGTTGCTATGTACAAGGTCCTGTGTGAGGCAATGGGGATACAAGGAATAAAATGGCAAGGTCCTTGCCCTTAAAAAGCTCACAGTGTACTGAAGGGAAAACAACTTGGATACAAGTAACTATCAAGTTATGTAGCAATAGGAACACAGTGACTGTTTCCATCTTGATGTCTCCATTTAATTGCTTCATTTCCTATAAAAAACAGGACCAGAAAAGTTAAGGCTGAGAAGGAGCTGAGGTTGGCCATTAATGCTAAAGACAACAAAAAGATTTGTATTTTGTTTTACTTCACTATTTATCTTTCTTTTCTTTTGGGGGGAGGGGCAGGGCAATGAGGGTTAAGTGACTTGCCCAAGGTCACACAGCTAGTAAGTGTCAAGTGTCTGGTGCCAAATTTGAACTCAGGTCTTCCTAAATCCAGGGCAAGTGCTTTATCCACTGTGCCACCTAGCTGCCCTCTACTTCACTATTTATCAAGGATGTGACAGAGAGCCTAAAAAAATTGTCAACTGCCAGGTCTACTAATTCAATTGGGAAAAAGTATATGAGTAAAAACAATGTGAAAGGATGTCCAAAATGTGGCAGGCTAATTGTTGCACTATACTTTGCCTGGAGTATTTTGTACAGGTGTGGACACTGCATTTCAGGAAAGTGGCATGCATCCAGAAGATACTTGTGACTAGGATAGAAGACTGAAGAATAATATAAGGATTAGTTGAAGAACGAGAGATATTTACTTTGGAGAAGAAAAAAAAAGAGGGGATATCTGCTGCAGAAGGTAAAAGTAGAAGCATTAGGTAGAAATTGCAGCGATTTTGGTTTATTGCAGTGAAAACCTTTCTAATAATCAGAGCTTTCCAAGTTGGATGGGTTGGCTCAGAACAGTGTATTCTCTCTTATTGGCAATATTAACATAGAGGATGGATAATTCCCTCTTTGATAATGCTGTAGAATACTTGATCAAGTATTTTACAACAGATGGTGCTTCCAATACTTGGATTAGTAATTATGTAATACAACTAAAAAAGAATCCAACAAGTATTGCTTAGGATTTTAAGTCTTAGGCAAAAACTGTAGACTTTAGGGGCACAGGTGGCACTTTCAAAACTACTACCAATTGACTGTAGGTCATACAGTAATGAGAAGGAAATGGCAAACCACTCCAGTATCTTTGCCAGAAAAATCCCAAATAGGGTCATGAAAAGTTAGACATGACTGAAATAACTGAAAAACAACATCCAATAATGAGAGGAAGATTTAAGAAATGAGCAGCTGGATAAGATGGCTTTTTAGACCACAACTTAAAAGATGGTAAAGTCCATGAATGAAATACACTTTACAGTGACCAGAAAAAGGATATCTATTTGCAATGTTTGGAATTTAATGAAAACGGTATTAAACTTAAATGGGAGGTAGAAAAAAAAACTATCCACAAAGTCCTGTCAAGATTGGTCCCATCGGGAGCAGCAGGTAAAATGGAGGAAGAATTGATGGAAAGGAGCAGTAAACCAGAGATAATATCCAAGAAGAGGTCAAAACAGTTTGCAGAGTTTGCTGAAGCTCAGAATTAACTGGTGCTGTCAGTGAGAGCTAAGGATAGTATTTTAAAATTACATTAGAAAAAAGAAATGGATCAAAGAAAGCATGGGGCTTTTTCCTGAGGATAGATAGGTCTGTGTTAACAGATGGTGGAGAGAGGGATGAACTACTTAATTCCCATTTTATTTCCTTTTCCCCCTCTTCCAAGGGCAATGGTTCTTAGGCTGAGAAGTATTAAAATTAGTTAGCAGGGAGAGGAAAAATAAAATAAGTTAGGATATGGTTAGAAAGCATCTTTCTGTCTTCTATGAATACACTTCAAAAGACCCAAGAAATTGCCTTAAGACACAAAAAGTCCTGAAGGATATGATTGCTGATCTACTGGTGGTAATCTACAAAAACCTATAGAGAAATGCTGTAGGACTGGAGCAAGGCACATATGGTGAGAATAGGATCAAGTCTACTGGCAAATTCCTAGAAGACCTTATTAATAGATGGTTTGTGAGCCCTTAGAGAGGAAAGCAGTAATGACTAGGCACTGGAATGGTTTCTTCAAGTATAGGTGATACCAAGTTAACCCCATTTCATTTTTTTGAGGGGGGGGGCAGAGTAACACTAGGCAAGTCAATTAAGTTCTCACTATCCCCAAGAAACTAAATTTATGAGTTGCAAGGAAGTTTCTGTTCTGAATTGGTAGAGGGGTTTTCCTCACTGAGAGTTTCTCACCCCAAAGAAACAAGAGGTCCAAACCAATACAAATGAGCAAATAAGAAATGAGTGGACAAGAAACAAGTATTTTAGGGGAATAAACTAGACAATAATAGTTCACTAAGACCTTAGCAAGCGTCTGGCATGTTCTTATGCTCTCCTTTGTTAGAAGTAATGAATATTGACAAATAATCAGACTTGCAGCAGGCTTTTAATTACATTCTCACAAGACTGGGCACCCTTGCACATGCTCAGAGAAGCGCATTTGAACAAAGACACAGACAAGTTTATATCCCTTAAGGTCCCTCTTCTCCTTTCCCCAGTTGGATGGGGAAATGGGAGGGTCATATTCTTCCCATGAATTCTACCTATGTAACCCCTTAGTATGATTCCCCCTCCCATTACATACATTTCCATACATCACCTGTTCAGAAAATGGCTGTCAAATCCTTCCTAGAGGCAGAGAAGATAGTATTCATGAACAAATTAATACTGATTAAGCCTGTGCAGTAGTGACTGGGTTCACCAAAAGTTCAGATTGCCCACCTTGCTGCCTTGGACCATTTCTAACTGGGTCTAGCTAGCTATCGAACCCCATCCCTCTTCTTGTTCCTGTTTTCCTTATCTTTGAGAAGAGCTACACATCAACATTTTCTCTCATTCTTTTGGACAAAATGGAGAAATATGAGTTAGGTAATAGTAGCATGGTGTATTCCAAGATGTTTCAAGAATTAGATTTCAAGGTTTAATTATTTAGTGATGACTTGGTTTGGAGGAGGACTCTAGTCCCAGCTGTCTGTTGGATGTGTGCTGTTCAATATTTTTATCAGTAACTTTGATGAAGCATATAAAATTATATAGATAGGTTATTAAAATATATATAAATTGAATAAAATGACTTTCAATTGGGATAAATGTAAATCTACTCTTCAAATACTCACTAATTCATACAGATTAGGGAAATGCCATTAGATATACCTTATGAAAACTATGTGGGGACTTTAGTGTAATATGAGCTCAATGAGAGTTGATGGTCCAACATGGTAATCAAAATAATAAATGGTTTCCTGGGTTTCATTCAGAGGCATATATATCAAAGAAGATAATTTCTTCACCTATTCTGCTTTTTTCAGGCAACATTTGGTTTTAAACATTGAGTTCTATATTCAGTTCTAAGTGTCACATTTTGGGATAGGTGATCTACGGCACATTTAAAAGAAGGTGGGAAGGCTAGAGAACATTCACTGCCTAAAGAAACTTGGGATATTTAACCTACAAAAGATACAATTTAGGGAGTACATGATAATTGTCTCCAAATATGGGTTCTTCTATTCAAAAAAGAACTAGACCTAACTTTGGCCTTTGAAAGAACAACTAGGTGACATTATTGGAAAAGATGGAAAGTTAGGCTCAATATTTAGAAGAAATTTCCCAACAATTCGAGCTATTCCAAGGCAGAATGGGCTTCTTCAGTGAGTTCCCTCTACTCACTGGGACAAAAAGCAAAGGCATTAGATAAGACAGCTAAGTAGCTTGGCGAATAGAGCACTGGAGCTGGTTTTATTTATCTGCACAAAACTTCCAAATTATCAACTGATTTTGTTGTTGTAGAGGAGGAGATTAGACTGCTTATGGCTTCAATAATTTAGACATTGTTGCCTGCCTCTTGGGAGGCACTTTATCGAGCTCTAATAAAATTGAACAGTGTGGAAATTCCTTGAGACCATGTGATTATTGGCATCGTTTATCTTTAATTCTCACACCAACTTTCTGAATACTTCAGAGATGCACTCAGCTATTCAGATTAGAGGAATGATAAATAAATGGATTCTTAAGGGTAGTAATGGGAAGAAAAATGTCTCAGAATCACCCTTGTATTATGGGAAACTGCATCATTTTACCCCCAGCTCAGCAAATTCAGGGGGGGAAAATCTAGAATGTTTATAGAGTACCCAGGGGTCTACCTCTCTCCATGATACAACTGTATTTCTTCCAGTTCCCCCCTCTCTCCCTCTCTTTCCCTCTCCCCAATTAGTCATTGAATTTCAGAAGGCCCTTCTGAAAATCAACTTTTACTTCTTGTACATCTGGTATGTTCTTATAGTTCTTTAAGTCTAGGGAGCAAACACACCTACTATAGAATGGCCCTAAATGAGAGTAGCTGAAGGTGAAGAATTCTATAACACGTGTTTAATTTTTTTTTTTTTTTAGTGAGGCAATTGGGGTTAAGTGACTTGCCCAGAGTCACACAACTAGTAAGTGTTAAGTGTCTGAGGCCGGATTTGAACTCTTGTCCTCCTGACTCCAGGGCCAGTGCTCTATCCACTGTGCCACCTAGCTGCTCCACATGTTTAATTTTTTAAAAAGACTAATTTCTCCAGGATTTTCCTAATATTCTTTGGCCCTTCAGTTCTTGCTAACTATCTGCTCAAAATACAAAGCAGAATTAGGGCCTAAAGCCTTGCACACAGGAGTACGGCATAGTCTGCCCCTCACCATCCCCTGATCAAGAAGCTTTAGAGATTCTTTATGGCCTCTGGCATATAAAGCCCTTCCCAATCTAGCTTAACTCTACCTTTCTTGTGTGGTTTCTTACAATTTCCTCTTATTCATGGCGTATTCTAGACAAATTGGCTTACTTGCTATTTCTCTTAAATTGTATTCCATGGTCTTCTCCCATGACCTTTCAGGGGATGTCTCCCATACCTCGAATGCTTTCCCTTTTCAGCTTCACTTCTTAGAAGGCCTAGTGCCCTTCAAGAACCAGTTTAAGTGTCTCCTTAATTTGTGTGTGTATGTGTAAGTGTATGTATGTATATGCATATATCTATAGACACATGCACATATACATATTCATATAAAATGCACAGTGTGAATGTATGTGTGTGCATGGATGTACATATATGCATGCATATCCATATATATACATGCATATACAGGCAAAACATTGACAACTAGGGGATCAGGAAAAGCCTTGCAGTAAGAGGGGCTTAAACTGATCCTTGAAGGAGGCTAGGGATTCCAAGACATAAAGTTGAGAAGAGAAAAGATTAAAAGAATAGGGAGCAGCCTATGATCCTGTGCAAGGTCACAGAGGTAGGATAATATGGAATGTTTGTGTATATGTATATGTATATGTACACTCATGCATGTGTGTATACACACATATACAAGTATGCAATATATATAGCATACATAACATAATATACTATATTTAATAGTATATGTAGTACAGTATTATATATACTGTAAAGTTATGTATAGTAAATATTATGTGTTACTATATATAAATTATATATCTGTGCCCTTCTCCTGCCAAAATAAATCATTTAAATACGTTTTCTTTGTATCCTAATGCTCTGTGATTCCTATTTGGAGACAATTCTCAGCAGTATCCTTTTAGTCATCTTTAGTAGGAACTGACGATAAAACCTGAAAATGAATATACACATCCACTCTTTGAGCATCGGAAATAACCAAGTTCAGCACCAAGTTAGAAAGAACAGATTAAAATAAGAAGCTACGAGAGAACAGATTTTGCCTACACAACTCATTTTTGTAAGGTTTCTCTAGAAAGATGATGTCCATTCTATACACCCGAATTTGCCTTAATTACTTCATATTTTATATCATGAATTATAAGAAGGATACATAGGTTCCCTTCATGCTCTCTGTCCATGGTGTACTTCTTGTGACATGTACAGAAATTGCTCATTAGGATGCTGTCCCTTCCTTTTGAGTCAGGAAAGCCTGGGTTTTAATTCTGCCTCAGACTCTTAGGTTCATGACCCTGGGCAATGCACTTTACCTGCGTGTGCCTCAGTTTCTTCAGGAATAAAATGAGAGCATTGGTATTCACATCTTCTAAGGTTCCCTGCAGCTCTCAATCCATGAACCAGTGATTTTTGCCAAAAGAGAATAGCAAAGACAGATGAGCTGTTCACTGAAGAGAAGGATAATCATCTTTCTGGACCATCTGAAGACATGGAACAAGGCTCTCTAAATAGGCAATCAGGCCAGAAGATATGGCTTTTCTATGTCCTCCTTATCCAACTCCAGCTTGAACCTTGGACTCTACCCCTGAGTTGTTGGGGTCTGATAGCTAAGTGAGCTTTCAACTCCTTTTCCCCCAGAAGCAGGCCTGCAAGTCACCTCCCAAACATTTTTACTACTCCCCCATCCCTTCTTTTATGTGTTGTCTTCTTCCATTAGAAAGTTAAACTCAGTGAGGGCAGGGACTTCTTACTTGTTTGTATTTATAATCCCAGCACTTAGCCTAGCACTTGGCACATAATAAAGTACTTAAGAAATTCTTTGTCATTCATCATTCAGGATAAAAACTTCATGAGATCCCATAAACACCCAGAGTTTCATCTAGAAGTCTGGTCTATCTGGGTAGCCTTGTATCTGGGATAAAAGTCCCTAAAATTGTATCAAATGAAAGGATCATAGTACTAGAGTTCAAAGGGCCCTCAGAGACCACCTATTGTAAACTGAAGCCTAAGAAAGTTATTACCTGTCTGAAATCATACAGGTAGTATTTATCAGAAATGGGATTGGAACCCAGGTCTTCTGACTCCAGAGCAAATGTTAACTCCATTGTATCATGAAAAATCAGGGGAGTTAGGTGGTGCAATAGATAAATCGTTGGCCTTGGAATCAGGAGGCCTGGAGTTCAAATACTTCCTCAGCCACTTACTAGATGTATGATCCTGGGCAAGTAACTTAACCCTGTTTTCCTCAGTTTTCTCATCTGTCAAATGAGCTAGAGAAGGAAATTGAAAACCACTCCAGTATCTTTGCCAAGAAAACCCCAAATGGGGTCACAAAGAATCAAACGAGACCGAAAAATGACTGAACGACAACACCATGAAAGATAAAGTCCTAATCCACAAAGCTATGCAGGATATTAAACTGCTTCCAATTCTATTATGTCCCAGAGTCCTCTGCCCTTGCCTAACATGAGATGTACATCCCTTTAACTACTTACAACTCCTGGCTGTTTATTACTTTCTTTTACCAACCAACTATGGGTACTTTTATCAATGTCTTATATTTTTATATGACAGCCAAGTAAAATGACACATACCCCCATCCTATTCTCAGTAAACCTTCTCTAATATAAAAAAAATTAAGCAAAATTAACCAAGCAACTCCATCCACTATGTCTTACAGTGTGCCACAGTACTCATGCATACATAATCTCCAGTTATAGGACAATAGTACACTTCCTTGTTTCCACTCTTGGGCAAAGAGTGGTCACCATAACCACAATTCAGCTTTATTATTTTGTACATTACATTGATGCTTTATTCATGTATTGTTTTCCTAGATCTGCTTACTTCCTTCAGCACTAGTTCATAAAAATCTTCCCCTTCCTCATATTTGTAGTTTCTTATGGTACAATATTTCATTGTATTCATGTATCATATTTTCTTTCAAAACCCACCCCAATCAAAGAACACATGCGTCATTTCCATTTTTTGGCTTCTATAAAAGTGCTATTTTCACATTTATGAGGGTTTTCTTTCTGCCTAACCTCCATGGAGCAAATATTCAAGTGGGATTTTTGGGTACCAAACAGCTATTTAACTCAACTGTTGTTCAGATGCACTTTGATTGACATTTATTACAATACAGCACCATTGTCCATCTCAGCCTGTCCAGTATGACGAAAATCCTTAGTAGTCTCAAGGGCCATTCACTTAGTTCTCTTGCCTCATTCTCACGAAAGGAGGAAATGAAGAAAATTGCAAACATTATCAAGTAGAGGATGCTTTCCACCTACCCTCAAGGAAGGGGTGGAAGTACTTTTAGAAATGACTAATGTATCGATTAGTGTTGTTGAGCCTACATTTTAAAAAATAAGTGTAGCCCAGGGGGCAGCTAGGTGGCACAGTGGATAGAACACCAGCGCTGGAGTCAGGAGTACCTGGCTTCAAATCCAGCCTCAGATACTTAACACTTACTAGCTGTGTGACCCTGGGCAAGTCACTTAACCTCAATTGCCTCACTAAAAAAACCCAAAAAACCAAAAATTAAGTGTAGCCCATATTGGTTAGGGAGCTGATAGGAGGTATAGTTGACAGGAGGGATCATGGGTGTCAAAAGTTGCACAGGAAGGAGAAGTCTAGGAAATTTAGGCTCCCAAGGAGAGGATGTGAACCTAGGTTGTTTCAACACATGTCAACACCAGTGGCCAACCTTAAGAAATGACCTGTCTGGAGAGAACTTGTGGGCCCACTGTTTGTTGTATACTTGTATTTCAATCATGTCCTTCCATGACCCTTTTTGGGGTTTTCTTGGCAAAGATACTGGAGTGGTTTACCATTTCCTTCTCCAGCTTATCTTATAGATGAGAAACTGAGGCAAGCAGGAGGGTTAAGTGACTTACTCAGAGTCACACAGCTAGTAAATGACTGAGGCCAGATTTGAACTCAGGAAGAAGAGTCTTCCTGATTACAGGACTGGCATTCTATCCGCTGCACTACCTACATGCCCAGTGAACACAGTGGAATGGGGTAAATTTATCCCTTTTCTACTTCCTCCTCATTTATCATTACTTATATAATGGATTTTGTTTCCAGATAAAGAAAAGCTATTTTTATTGCATTCTGAGTGAGTAAACCAAACATTAGAGAATTACAAACAGGAGCTACTGGATAACTAGTCCCAGACTTAGTCTAGAGGCTATGTTGAAATGTTCTTTTTCTCTTTCTTGCCTTCCTTACCCTTTTCCCCTCCCCTAAGAGGGGCTTCACAAGCAGAAATAGTGATTGCAAAGAGAAAAATGTAAAAGAAAAGAACATCAGTAAGATATTTAAAAAGGAAAAAAAAAAGGAAACTTCATCCATGACACCACTATTCATCCACATTGCTCTCTTCATCACCACAGAATTTTAAAAGTAGAATCCCTGCTGTGTGTAACTACATCACCTGCTCCTCTCACCCCATTCAGGGACACAATGGGTCCAGCCCAAAGGTCAGTTTTGATCAATAGAAGCTTTCCCTGCTCTCAAATCCCAGGTGCCTTTTATTAAAACTTAGTTACACTGTTCAAGCAGAAATTTTCACTTACAGTGTATTGATTCCTTATAATAACACTATGTAGGTGAGACTTCTAAGTCAAGTCACCTGGAAGCCAGGTGCCAAATTTCCTTCCACCACTGGCTCCTGGAGATGTTTAGTCTAGAGTTTTATCTGACTCTACAGTAGCTGTTATTCCAATTACTTTGGGACATTCATATACCAACAAATATCAGTAAATTCCCTTTAAAGACACATGTAAAGATACAATTCAACAGTAATTGCCATCCTAGATTGCATCCCTAGGAATAGTTGTGGGGGTTTCTTTGCCCTAATATTTTTAACTTCTTCAATCCTTGTTTCTCTTTTTTTTTTTTTTTTAGTGAGGCAATTGGGGTTAAGTGACTTGCCCAGGGTCACACAGCTAGTAAGTGTTAAGTGTCTGAGGCCGGATTTGTACTCAGGTACTCCTGACTCCAGGGCCAGTGCTCTATCCACTGCGCCACCTAGCTGCCCCCAATCCTTGTTTCTTGATACACTTTAACGTCTAACAATCAATATTTTGGTTGCTTCAATCACAAAATGTTTCAAAACCCCAACTTAATGTGATAGGCTGAGGAATTATTTAGAATTAGCATACTGAGGAATTTTGGAAAACTTTAATAATCATAACACACTTAGCTATGAATCAAATGACCAAACAAATGTTATTAAACTGCAGAAATATTAAAATTGGAGAGAATGCAAAAAATAAATAAATACATCTTAGTTTGGTGAGCCCAGCCTGTTATATATATGTATGTATAAGATTATTATTAATAACATTTATTTGATCATTTGAATTGACTGATCTTTGTTGGTATATGAATGTCCCCCCCCACACTTCTTCCCTTCTCTCCTTTCCTTTCCCTCTCCTCCTCTCTCTCCCTCTCCTTTCTCCCTCTCTCCTCTCTCTCCCTCTCTCCTCTCCTTTCTCCCTCTCTCCTCTCTCTCCCTCTCTCCTCTCCTTTCTCCCTCTCTCCTCTCTCTTCTCTCTCCCTCTCTCCTCTCCTTTCTCCCTCTCTCCTCTCCTTTCTCGCTCCTTTCTCTCTGCCTTTCCCTCCCTCCCCCCTCTTTCTCCCCTCCCCCCTCTCTCTTTCTCTCTCTCTCCCTCTCCCTCTCTCTCTTCTCCCTTCCTCCCTGGCTCCCTTTTCTCTTTCCATTCACACAGCCTCTAGTTAATGCCCTCTTCTAGATTATTGAAATAATCTCTTAACTGGATTTCTCTCTCCCCCTCTATCCTCTCTTCAATCTGTGTTTCACACCACTGCCAAAATCGATATTCCTAGAACATAAATCTGACCATGTCACATTTCTGTTAAAATCTTCCATGACTTCCTTTTTTCTCTATGATAAAAGGCAAATTCCTCAACCCTGTACAGTATGACTCCTACTTACCTTTCCAATCTTATTTCATGTTACTACTCATGCTGTCCTGTGTTATTCACTAAACACTGACATTCCATCTCCTGCCTCAGGAATTTTACACAATTCTAAATTGCCTTTAGCTTCACCTATACTAATATAAATCCTGAGCACAGTTCAGCTCATACACGAGGACTTTCCTGTTCCTCTTACTTGTCAGTACTTTTGAAATTGTATTTGTTTTGCATATACTTTTACTTATCTGTGCACATGTTGTATCCATCAGGTAGCATATAGGTAGGTTTCTTGAGGGAAGGACTCTCTTTACTTGTCTTGGCATCTGCAGTTTCCAGGGGAGTGAGCGCCTCACTGTTAAGGTTACTGAACGTGTTGAAATGAATGGTACAGCAACAAGAGGGTTGCTGCTATTATCTTAAAGTGGATTCACCTGAGCGAAGTACTCAATTATCTTAACATCTGTTCACCTGAATGAAATACTAGATTTCTCCCTCAGGAAATTTGACAGTAGTTGCATGTTCTCAGGTTTAAGTGGTTTCCAAACGCAATCGAAGATTATTAAGCAATATTCCAGAAGTCTATTTGGGATTTTCAGAAGCAAAGAGTAGTCCTGGAGTTATCCCTGGGCTCCATGAATCAAGATGATCATCTCAGACATGAGGTTTGGAGAGGTGGAGATGGATTGTGGGAAGAAGGATGACTTGCTAGGACTCCAGAAGACACAGTCAAGGGAGAAGTCATTTTTGGATAAGCCAGATGATCTAAAAAGACCTGAGACATGTATAAACTTAGAATAGTCAGTAGTCTGGGGCTACACCACACTTCTGTTTTGTTTGGTTTTTTTGTTTGTTTGTTTGTTTGTTTTACACATTATACTCAGGCTAAATTTTGCTGTTTGGTTTTACTCAAAGGCATGTAAGAAGCAAAAAAAAAAAAAGTCAAATTGTTGTGAGATTGAGGGATTGCCAGAAGATAGGTCTTTGTACTCTATTTGCATATTTAAGATACCAACAGGATACTAAGAAGGCTATGGACAACATGTGGCAAATTTATGGAGAGCTAGAATTTATGAGGAGCTAGCATTTATGGGAGCTGGCATTTATGGGAGCTAGCATTTTCCAGGATGAACTCAATGTGATCTACTTTATGGAAAAAAGAATAGCAACATTATTGATAAAAATCAAGGTTCCTGTGAATGATGAGCTAGCTGTCTCCTCTATTTCTGCCTTAATATAACTCTTTTCCCCTCAATATTACTCTTGATTGTTCATTTTAACAAGATTTCAAAAGAATAAAAATTTGAACAGCATGGGGAGAAGAAACAAATGAAACCTTTGAAGAAGCACACAGTGTGATTTATCCAATGCCTAGCCTTCCAAGGGTATGTCCTTTTTCCATTTCCTGGTGACATAGGGCTTAGTATAAATCAGAAGTTTCTTCTGTGAAAAGCAAAACCAAAAATGACCAGATAGCAGGACAGACACATGGAGAAATCAAGGGACTATTAAAGTTTAGATTGACCAACTAGATATCAGGACAGACATATCCAAGAAGTAAGGGGAGATAAAATTCTATAGCAGGAAAGTCAATTAGAGGTGGCTACTGACTGACTCTAGATAGGAGACACAGATAACCCCAAAGGTAAGGACCATCATTTAAAAAAAAATCCCATTCAGTTATCAGGAATATGACAAGCACACAAGCTTTCCCCAAAAGGGAACTTTACAGTTTTCAAGTGGACACCCCGTCTATCTTCTATAAAAGCTTTTGACTTCCCTCTCTGTTCAAGGAGAACAATGTTTCTAAACTGTCCTCCCTGAGAGGTAAAGTCTTTGACTTCCCACTCAGTCACTTTCCCTAGTATCCAATAAAGACGACTTTAATTTTTTTTGGTGGGGAGTGGGGGGAGCGGGGCAATGAGGGTTAAGTGATTTGCCCAGGGTCACACAGCTAGTAAGTGTCAAGTGTCTGAGGTGAGATTTGAACTCAAGTCCTTCTAAATCCAGGACTGATGCTTTATCCTCTGAGCCACCTAACTGCCCCCATAGATGACGTTAATTCTTTTTTTTTTTTTAAGTGAGGCAATTGGGGTTAAGTGACTTGCCCAGGGTCACACAGCTAGTAAGTGTTAAGTGTCTGAGGCTGGATTTGAACTCAGGTACTCCTGACTCCAGGGCCGTTGCTCCATGCACTGCGCCATCTAGCTGCCCCATGACGTTAATTCTAATTGGACTGTGTGCCAGAGTGTAATTCTTTATTGAGGAATACCTAAGAACCACCACAAATCCCCTGTGTCACTGGGACGATCAGGGTTCAGAATTCACTTTGCAAGCAAGTATTCAGTGTAATAAAACCAGTAGCGATGGAGGTGAATTTAAATGTGGACTTCCCTTAGAATACTTCTAAAAGGACCCTTTGTTACTTTCAAAATAAATGGGTTTACAACATTGAGAGGACCCTACTTTTCTTTTCGTGACTTTTTGAGGGGTTTTCTTGACAGATACTGGAGAGGCTTGCAACATCCTTCTCCAGCTCATTTTACAAATGAGGAAATTAAGGCTAACAGGATTGTAACTTGCCCAGGGTCACACAGCTAGTAAGTGTCTGAGTCTTCCTGCCTGTAGGCCTTTCTCTATTCAATGTGCCCCTTAGATATCCCGTGAATTTTTTTAAGTGGAAGGAATTTACCCCTATGATTACCAGGGTTTCTACAGGTTTTCTCCCTGGCTGCCCAGAAGGTGGAACAGATCTTTTCTGTTTGCACAAACTATAGTTGTTTCTTTGTCCTTTGTTCTGTAAGAGGATCAATGATGTTAGGAAGGTGATGTCTCAACTTGCAAGTGAATCAGATTTAAGTGAGGCAGGGCTATGCAAAGTCCACAGCTTCACTCTCTCCTCCAGAATTATTTGGGTCCAGTAGCGAGATACGGATCAGGACAACTGGAGATGGCCCCAGATGCACTGGGAGGCCTTGGCCTTTTGATACTAAGGTCTTTCTCAGGTCTCAATTTGTCTGAGAAGGCAAGGCTCATTCAGTGACTAAAGCTAGGTAAGAAATGAGGCCCAAAATGGCCTCTTTTATGTACTGAAAAAAAATCAAACTGGGAGGGGAAGACCCTCAGGGTTTCTGGAAAGAACAGAAACAATTGCTATTTACACTCACTCTGAATCATCTAAAACCAAGCAATGATCAAATGAGGCTTCTGCTAGGACCTGTTGCTGGACAATCAGTGAGAGACAAAGTGATATGGGTTAAAGGCATGGTCAAGCCCATTTGAAACCTAATGGACTTTATGAAAGGCTGGTTTTCCAGGGCTTTATTTTAAGAAATAATAAATGAAACTACATGGGGCAAAATAGTTAACTGTCCCATTTTTTAAAAAATTATACAGTAAATGAGTAGGGAAGAGGAAAAAAATAAATCTAGCGCATAAACCCCAAGATATCTTGCAAGGTTTCAGGAATCAGCCTTTATACTCCTTTGGGAAGAGCACCCACAGATAAGGGTATGATTCCCTATGGGGGGAGGTTGGAGAAGGAAGGAAGGGAAGGAGGGTGTAGCATTGCCCAACTAGAATTGGTCATTTGGGTCCCTGGTGGGGCAGCTACTACTATTCACAGATACAAGCTACAGTAGCTGCACAGTGAAACAAATCACATTCTCAGAAACTTTAATAAACATGTTAGAAAGAACTGTTTTCTGAAAAAAAAACTTTACATCTTTTTTCTTTTCTTTTTTATCAAATTTTATTCTAAGCATGTACAGCCATCTACAAACATGATCATATGCATGAAGAACAGAGAGAACTGCATTTGGAACTATGAATTTCAAATCATGTGTGCCTTGCTTTTTAAGTGTAAAATAAATTTAACACTGTGATTCCAATATTTTCCTGCCTATCTGTTTCTCTTTCTGAATTTCTTTTTGCTCCCTTCTGGGGCAGGTAGGTGAGGCAGTGGATAAAGCCCTGGCCTCGGAGTCAAGAGGACCTGAGTTCAAGTCTCACCTCAGACATTTACCAACTGTATGACCTTGGGCAAGTCACTTAACTCCAATTGCCTTAAACATCCAGGGCCATCTCCAGTCATCCTGATGTATTTATCTTGCCACTGGACCCAGATGGCTCTGGAGTAGAAAGTGAGGTTGCTGGCTTTGCATAACCTTCTCTCACTTAAATCCAATTCACTGCAAGTCATAACATCATCCTGATGTAATGGTCCTCTTTGAACAAAGGACAAACACCAACTATCTTCTATGTAATTAATATGTTTCAGGAACACTTCTTTTTTAAATTATTTTTTGGTATTGTTGTTTTTAGTCCCCCCATCCATCCAGTAAAAAAAAAAGGCAAAACAAAACAAAACAAAAAATCCTAACAAATAAGTATAATCATGTAAAACAGTTTCATTCCTTGGCCATATTGGAAAATGTATGTCTCATTTTGTACTCTTAGTCCATCACCTCTCTGTCAGAAGGCAAGTAGCATGCTTCATCATTATTCCTCTGGAATAATAATTATTTTTGTATTTTCCAGATTTCTCAAGACTTTAATTTTACTTTACAATGTAATTGTTATTATATAAACTTTTTCTAACACATCCTTTTTCAAATACAATGGAGACTGGAGAAAAGAGTAGAAAAGGTGATTGAGATATAAAAGGAGAATGAAGCAGGTCAGTGAAAATAAACACCAGGAAAAAAATAATAGAAATTCAAATTATTACCCAGTGTTGGAAGTGCATATAAATTTCCTTTTAATAAAGGCGAGGCTACATGATATTTCTGATATTTCAGTAATCTATGAGGTGTAACTTTTGCAGAACAAGAATCACAGAGGCACAGAGGTGCATGATAAATCACTGGCCCAGCCACAGAATTGTTGTTGAAGAGAAGTCAGAGGGTAACTTCCCGGCTCAGTGTATGTGAGAAAGACTACAGTTGCCAGAGCTCATAAATAAAGCTGCCAACACCATTTGTTGGAACATGGATGATAATGCCTAGGAAAGGGAAATACCCAAACACCATTCATGGTAAAGTTTAAAGATGAGTACCATTTAAAAAGAGAAGCAAGCATGGCTGAAGGTAAACCTTGGAATCAGGAAAACATGGCATCATCTCTGACATATACAAGGTCTCTACTTGTGGGCAAGTCAGCTAACTTCCCAGTGTCCCAGGCAATCGCCTTAGACTCCAAGTTGCCAAGGAATTTTAGAGCTGCTTCAGTGGAAGAGGTTTACAGTAGGAGTTCCCTATACAGCTGAAATCACAGATCAGTAAAAGAAAACAAATGATAGGGAAAAAAGAAAACAAACATTTAAAAAGGGTGAGTCCTGAAACTAATATGCTACTCAATCTCAGAAAAGTAAATGAGTTTTTATGATACCTGAATAATATAAATCATAACTTTATGTGTGTGCAAAACTTTTCAAGATGGCCTCTATTTTATCTTTATGTTGACATTTGGGATTTTTCAGTTAAATAATTTTTATTAGGGGCAGCTAGGTGGTGCAGTGGATAGAGCGCTGGCCCTAGAGTCAGGACTACCTGAGTTCAAATCCAGCCTCAGACACTTAACACTTACTAGCTGTGTGACCTTGGGCAAGTCACTTAACCCCAATTGCCTCACAAAAAAGAGATTAATAATAATAATAATTTTATTATAAATTTCACAATCTCAACAAAAATCAAGTCCCTAATATAGGGACCATACAACCAGAGCTATTTGAATTGAATATATATTCTAAGACACTAGTAACACTAGCTTTTTATGTTTTTTACTTTATTATGATCTTTGTCCTTTTTTCTTCTTCTTTTTTTTCCTTCATTGATCTCTCAGGAATAAACACCACATGTTAATTATATGTATACATTTATACACAAACATGAGTATACATATATACACAAATAGGAATGAGTGTGCGTGTGTGTGTGTGTTTGTATACACACATATGTGCAAGAATGGCTATTCTAATTGTCCAACCAGGTGGTAATCAGGGCTTGTTCCTGCATGGTGACACTGAGACTTGGGGGAAAGAATAGACGAAGCAAAAGTCAAAAGTGGAACCCCAATCAATAGGATTTGGTAACTGATTGTATATGAAAGATAGAGTTGAGGGAAAAGTCAAAGATAAACCCTATATTTTGAAGGCAGGAGAAACAGTTATTAGTGGAGTCACAAACAGAAATTACGAAATTGGAGGGAAGAGTAGGTTTAAGGGTGAGGCTCACAGAACCACAGCATATCAAAGCTGAAAATTACCTTGAAGTCTATCTAATCCAACAGAATTGCAACTCTCCTAGTATTCTCAACATTTTTACAAGTTATCACCTGGGCTGAGGTATAATAATAATTAATAATAACAATAATAATATGTATATGGCATTTATAATAATTGAAAATCACTTAGTTTGATACTGGGTTTTTTAATCCTCATGAATGTGCTATTATTATCCCCATTTTACAAATGATGAAACTGAGGCAGAGACAGGCTAAATGGCTCATCTAGGATGACACAATTAGTAAGTGTTGGAGACTGCATTTGAATCCAGGTTTTCCTGACTCCAGGACTACTCTCAATCTTCATGATCATTCGGAATGATTTCATGGTTCCTTCTGCTTGTATTTTTTGTCGCTGTGTGAGTTGGCAGGAGTAGAAAATGGCCATAAGGTTTGGCGAGTCTTTGGAAGGTCTCTGTCTGAATAAGTGCCCAAGGAGGACGGCAGCCTTTTCTACTGTTCATGTCAGGCTCACAAATAACCACTTTCATACCTCTCTGCAGGGAGCTTTGAAATACAATGACACCAAACCAAGGAACAAATGAGCATGTGGAAGCATGGAGGAGTTTGTCTCATTTTGGTCAAATTTTCAGTTTTCATAAGTCTGTGAAGATATTTAAGGATGGAGTATTGTGCATGAGAAGAAATAAGAACTGCTGAATGAGAGCTTTAAAATGAAATGAATTTTCACATTATAAAGCTTGCCTTCAACTTGGGGCTGGGCTGGGATAGCTTTTCCCTTTTGCTTCTTTTCTGAAAATGCAAATATTCTCTACTTTGCTTTGCAGTAAACATTATAATTATCTTTGTTTTACTGAAATGTTAAGTTTCCTTCAGTTCTTTAGTTGTGCATCTTTCAAAAACTAAGAATTGTTGGATTCTACAAAGGTCAGTTGTTGGAAACTCTTCTGTAACAAAAATTTTAAATGTTGAAAAGTAAATTCAACAAATATATTTATCTATTGAATTATACTTTAGGCAATAAAACGTGTGTGTGTGTGTGTGTGTGTGTGTGTGTGTGTGTGTGTGTGTGTATAGAGACAACATAGGTTCTGAAGATCCTTATCCCAATCCCTACTCTCACTCATGAGGAGCTGGGTCCCCAGAATTTGGCTAGCTACATTTTCCCTCAGTATTCTAGGAGTACCACTCAGGGGTCAGACCTGATTGTTTTTTGCCATTGGCTCAAGGCTTTACTGGGGTGCTTCTTCCAAGATTATTAGCCAAGAATCAATTTAGTTAGTTAATAGTACATTGCTATTGTTATTAGTGTTTGATTCTTCATGACCTCATTTGAGTTTTTCTCAAACATCAGAGTGGTTTGCCATTTCCTTCTCCAGTTCATTTTGCAGATGAAGAAACTGAAGCAAACAGTATCAAGTGACTTGCTCAGGGTCACATAGCTGGTAAGTGTCTGGGGTCAGATTTGAACCCAGGTCTTCTTGACTTACAGCCTGGCGCTCTATCCACTGTGCCACCTAGCTGCACATAGTCAATCAGACTATGCAGATATTAGAAGGGAGTATTTTGTAAGGAAGTTGGTTGGTTGGTTCATGTCTCTTGTCCTTGAAAAGGACCAAAATGACATCACTATGTTGGAGTCAAGGTACAGTGTGTCCAACTGTGAATGATCAGACCAATATGAACTCAGATGGCTCTATCACAAGCCAGGAACAAATAGTCCACAAGAACATTTGTAGAGATGTCTCTAAACTCACATTTCTTTTGAGCTACTGGAATTCTGCTTCCCTCAAATAGCATAGTGCCTTCTTTGCTGCAGGCATACCATGCTGTGCAGTCCTATGCCAGTGTCTCCCACATCATGTAATTAATTCCAAAGATCTGCAGAGACACCTTGAGAATGTCCTTGTATCACTTCTCAACTCCATGTGAGCAGTTGCCTTGTGTGAGTTCACTATTAAATACTCTTTTAGGTAGATGTACATTTGGCATTCAAGCAATGTGGCCAGTCCAGTGTAGTCATTCTCTGTGGTAGAGTTTGAGTGCTTGGCAGTTCAACTAGAGAAAGGACCTCAGTATCTGCTACTTTATCTTGCCAGGTGATTTTCAGAATCTTCCTAAGACAATTCAAATGGAAGAGATTCCGTTTCCTGCTATATTATTGATAAATTGTCTAGGTTTCACAGGTATACAACAATGGGGTCAGCACAATGGCTTTGTAGACCTTCAATTTGGTAGGCAGTCTAATATTTCTTCTTTCTCACACTTTCCTTCAAAGCCTCTCAAACACTGAGCTATTCATAGTAATAAGTGTGTCAAACTTAACATTTATGTGTACATCCTGGGAAACTATACTGACAAGGTAAGTGAACTTATCCACAGAATTCAAAAATTCTCCATTTGCTGTAACCAATGGTTCCACATATGGATGGTGTGTGGTGTTGGGTAGTGAACGATCTGTGTTTTCTTGATGTTAATTATTAGACCAAAATTAGCACAGACAATAGAGAATCGATCCATATTTGATGTATCTCTGACTTAGAGGCTGCATTGAATGCACAATCATCCATGAACAAAAATCATGCACTAGCTCTTCCTCTACTATAGTCTTGGCTTGTAGCATTTTCAAGTTAAATAATTTACCATCAGTGCAGTAGCTGACTCTGATGCCATTTTTGTCCTTGTTGAAGATGTCTGATAACATTGCTGAAAACATCATGCTAAAAGACATAGGAGGAAGCACACAGCTTTGCTTCACTCCATTTGTGACTGGGAAAGGACAAGAGCATCATTCATTATCCAGACCCTGTGCAAGCATACCATCATGAAATTGACATACGATACTCATGAAATTATCCAAGCAACCATATTTTAACATAATTTCCACAAGCCTTGAAAACTGACTTTATCAAAGGCCTTGGTCAGATCAATGAACATTGTATACAGGTCTCTGTTCTTCTCCTGGCAATTCTCCAGGAGTTGTGGGGCAGCAAACACTACCCATTGGACCTTTCTGAAGCCACACTGCCTGTCAGGTAGGTGACCATCTTCCAGGAGAAGGATCAGCATATTAAGGAGGACTCGGGCAGGAATCTTGCCAGCAATAAATGAGAGATACCACCCCACCCCAGTTATTGTCACAGGACAATCTATATCCTTTATCTTTATAGAGATAGACAATAGAAGCATCTTTGAACTCCTGGGGGATAACCTCCTCTTGCCATATAACCCAGAAAATTTCAGTCAGCTTTTATATGAGCAGTGGATATCAGTCAGAATAGAATCAGCACCAGGGGCTTTGCTACATGAGAGGAGCCTAGTCACATGCAAAACCTCTTCTTTAGTTTGAAATTTGGCTAGAGAGGGATTGACTTCAACCTGAGGTACACAATCAACAGCTTCATCATTGATTGATGATGGTCTGTTGACAACACTATGGACGTGTTCAGCCCATCTCTCCAGGACCCCTTCCTTAGCATTAATCAATGTGGCTCTATCAGTGCTGAGTAGGTAAGATGTACCATAGGTCTTTGGTCCATGAATAGCCTTCAAAGCATTATAAAAGCACTTTGGATTGTTACTATCACTGTAAAACTGAATTTCATCTGCCTTCTTACTGAGCCTAGAATCCTGCATCTTTCTAAGGTTTGCTTGCTCTTTACTTTTGATGGAGCTAAATGTTGCCTTCAGCAGCAACAGCAACAGGTGAACTATTCTGCTTGTTCTTGTTTTCCATTTAGCAGCTATAAGAACTATAACAAAGACAAGGGGGTTCATCTCATAAAAACCTGGGATGACTTATATGAATTGATGCAAACTGAAGTGAGCAGAGCCAAGAGCACATTGTGCACAGAAACAGTAATACTGTAACAATGATCAACTATGAAAGACTTAGCTACTCTAATGAATACAATGATCCAAGACATATCTTAAAGAGTCATGAAGACATATACCTACATCCAGAGAGAAAACTGATGGACTCTGAGTATAGATTGAAGCATACTTTTTTACTTTTATTTGTCTTGCTATTTCTTGGAATTCATGACTTCACATGTATGATTTCATATTATATTGTTTACCTTCTCAATGGGCGGTGGAATGGCTTAAGGGATGAAGAGAATTGAGAACAAAAATTTGTAAATGAATGCTAAAATAAAGTATAATTATTTTTAAAAAGAAAAAAGATAGTTTTAATAACTGTTATGTGGATAAGGGATTTGATTTTGTTCGATTTTGACCCAGCAGATGAACTGCTATAGAAGAAATGGGTGGAAGTTGTAGTGAGGTAGATTTTGATTTTATATTAACAGACATTTTCTAAAAATTAGAGCTTCCTGAAGGTAGAATGTGCTGATTCTGAAGGTACTGAATACTCACTAGAAGTCTGTGGTCTCATGCAATTATTAATTGTCAGGTTGTTATAGAGGGGATTATTATTTGGATATAGGTTTGACTACATGGTTTCTGAGGTCATGTTCAACTGAGATGCTGAGATTCTGCAATTCTGTCACTGTCCAGCCAGGAATCACCTGACATGATTGTATCATCTTCCTCTACAGGATGTCCTCTTTCTTGGTGCCATCTTTTGATCACCTCCATT
Organism: Dromiciops gliroides; assembly: GCF_019393635.1. NCBI lineage: Eukaryota > Metazoa > Chordata > Mammalia > Microbiotheria > Microbiotheriidae > Dromiciops > Dromiciops gliroides. The sequence continues at coordinate 124,553,952 of NC_057865.1, forward strand.
CTTCACAGCATAAGAAGATATTTCTTCCTCAATGGATCCAGCTCCATGCACAACTTTAATGGTAAATTGTTCTTTTATTCCTTATTGTCACTATGTTTAATTCCTGATACTGGTTAAGATTCTCCTCAAAGTCTTTAATTCTTTTTTCCCCTTTATTCTTTTTGCTTTTAAAATCCAATTATCCATTCTTTAAAAAACACTTCATTTTCCCTGCTCAACTGGAAAAGTGTTTCCCCCATCATTTTCACTTTCTTCTATGAAGGAGATGAACCTGTATTTTGGCATACTAGAAGAGATACACACACACACACACACACACACACACACGTCAGAAAAAATTATGTCCTGAAAGGCATATAGCTAGATCTACCTTTTTGTGGGTATATACATGAGGATGTATCCCCCCAAATATATACAAAACCTTCCTTTTGAGAAGTCCAAATGTTTTAAAGTCAGTTATCTTCTTAATTCTCATTAGGTTCCTATGATGTGAAAACAATGGTTCAGATAATTTAAGTGATTTAGACAAAACACCCAGAGCACTAGAGGCAGAAAAGAGATATTAGGTGCCCTCTCCCAATTATATATTTGAATAACAAAATATCAAAGTCAAATTAAGTTAAAGGAAAAGTTGTAATCATATTATTAGACTGATGTCAATGGTAGGCTTAAAATGACTGTAATTATCTAAATTTCCCATAAAAATATGTACTAAAGCAGAATTCCTTTAGAAAGAGAAATTCAGATTGTATAAATATATAGCAGTGGTCAATAATTGTTTATATAGTATTAAAGAACAATACTATAAAGTCTTAGGTTCTTGGGCTATGTATTTTATGTTGGACAACAATCTTGTAAGTTATCCATGCTCATTCCATTAAATGGTGACTTACTTGACTGTTATGACCCATCACATGGTTTGAGGCACTACCAATATTTGAATTTCCACCTCTAGAAATGGGCTTAAGTGAGGTACAAGGGTTTTTTGTTGGTAGTGGTTTTGTGGTTGTTGTTGTTTTGTGGGGCAATGAGGGTTAAGTGACTTGCCCAAGGTCAAACAGCTAGTAAGTGTCAAGTGTCTGAGGCTGGATTTGAACTCAGGTTCTCCTGAATCCAAGGCTGGTGCTTTATCCACTGTGCCATTTTTATGGGTCTTTTGTTTGTTTGTTTGTTTAGCGAGAGTTATAAGTTTTTGTGTAAGATTGGATACATTTATCCCTGATTTTATACCAAAACTGCAAGAATAACTTCTATTTTAGGAGACTGTTTCTAAGTAGAAGAAATATTTGTATTTAAGTACATTTTTGCTTACATGTTGAGTTTGTAGTTTTATTTGAAGAATAGTCACTTGTCAACTTATAACTTACATGCTAAAAATTCAACAAGTTTTTTCTTTCTCCTCTCAAGATAATTATTAGTACCTGAAATTGGCAGGTTACCATCCCTCAGATAATAGCCACCTCTCAAAGTCATTGAATGTATGTCATCCATAGGCAGAATATAAGAAACTGCTAATAATAGGGCCATCTATCCCATTGCCCCCTGTGTCTGAGGCTGTTAAAGATGTTAAATGTGTGCCAAACTCAACTTACTACACCAATAGTGTGTTAAAAACAACAACAACAACAAAACCAAAACTGTTCTTCATTTTAGCCACATATACCCTGGCCAACAAGTGCTCCCAAAGTTTCAAAGCCAAATCATGTAATGAGACTGTGATAATAAATTTCACAAGAAGCTATGTTTTCTTTCTATATAAGAAATGCTTAAATTGTAATGCTGCCAAATATTTGTCCTATCACTTTCTAATGGATGCTGATGCTTGCATTGTTGTCAATGGCTGGCACAAGATCAGGGATTCTTGCCTGGAAGTACCTGAGAAGGAACACCTCAGCATGTTCATTCCCTCTACTTCTGTACATCCAGGGCCTTATCAATAGTTATCATATTCTCCAACAAACTCTGCTGGAATATATGACTTGTACGTTGGACTTTGCTTTTGCCTTTTAGTGGTATGGTATGGTGATATTTACCATGTAACTCCCTATTTATTTTTTTTAAATAATATTTTCTTTTTTACAATCACATTTCAATTTTTAACATTCATTTTTATAAAAAAGTTTGAGTTTCAAATTTTCTCTCCCTCCCCTCCAACCTCCTTAAGACAGTAAGAAATTTGATATAGATTATCTATGTGCAATCAAGTAAAATATATTTCCATATTAGCCGTGTTGTGGAAGAAGAATCAGAACAAAAGGAAGAAACTGTGAAAAGAAGTGAAAATAGTATGCTTTAATCTGTATTCAGACTCCGTAAATTCTGTCTCTGGTTTGGGATAGCATTTTGCATCATGAGTCTTTTGGAATTATCTTAGATCATTATATTTCTGAGAAGAGGTAAATCAGTCATAGTTTATCATCACCCAATGTTGTTGTTACTAGGTACAATGTTCTCCTGGTTCTCTTTACTTCACTCGGCATCAATTCATGTAAGTCTTTCCAGGTTTTTCTGAAATCTGACTGCTTGTTATTTCTTATAGCACAATAGTATTCCATTATATTCATATACCACAACTTGTTTAGCCATTCCCCAGTTGGTGGGCATCCCCTCAATTTCCAATTCTTTGCCACCACAAAAAAAAAATCCAGCTATAATTTTTTTGTAAATGTGGGTCCTTTCCCCTTTTTATGCTCTCTTTGGGTTACAGACCTAGTAGTGGTATTGCTGGATCAAAGGATTTGCAAAATTTGATTGCCCTTTGGATGTAGTTCTAAGTATCTCTCCAGAAAGATTGGATTAGTTCAAAACTCTACCAACACTGCATTAGTGTCCCAATTTTTCCACATCTTCTTCAACATTTATCATTTCCCCTGTCTGTCACATTAGCCATTTAGATAAGTGTGAAGTGGTACCTAAGAGTTGTTTTAATTTGCATTTCTCTAATTCCTAGTGATCTACAGCATTTTTTTATATGACTATAAATAGCTATGATTTCTTCACCTGAAAACTGACTTCATTTTTTTGTCATTTATCAATTGGGGAATGGCTTATATTCTGATATATTTGACTCAGTTCTCTATTTGAGAAATGAGGACTTAATCAGAGACACTTGATATAAAAATTGTTTCCCAGCTTTCTATTTTCCTTCTAATCTTGTTTGCATTGGTTTTGTTTGTGAAAAACTTTTTAATGTAATATAATAAAAATTATTTATTTTGCATCTTGTAATGCTCTATCTCTTGTTTGGTCATAAAGTCTTCCCTTCTCCATAGATCTGACAGTAAACTATTCCTTGCTCTCCTACTTTGCTTATGGTATCATGCTTCATGTCTAAATTATGAACCCATTTTCACCTTCTCTTGGTATATGGTGTGAAATGTTGGTCTATTCCGAGTTTCTACCACACTGTTTTCCAGTTTTCCTAGCAGTTTTTGTTAAATAGTGAGTTGTTATTGTGTAATTTAAGATTCTAAATGTGGATTCTAATGTGTTCCCCCAGTATGGGGGAAACTGACTAAAAATCACTGATAAAACGAGTTTAGGTTTTTAACGGTTTATTGGAAAATAGAAAGAAAAGGATTGAGAACAGAATTCTAACAGCCTAGCATTCCTATCTTTCCTCAAATTTCCTGTGAAGTCCTCTGCCGCCACCACCATCCAGTCCGGAAGCCAAAAGGGCCAGCGCTCCCTGCCCAGGCTCCCTTTCCTCCTTCCTGTCTCCTCCCAGACCATAGGAGGCTCCTCCAGTTGATTGGCTGGTAGACTTGATAGACAGCACCCATGAGCAAACGTCATTTCCTGATGCCAAGGAAAAGCCACAATGCCTCTGAGGCATTTTCCTCATGGTGGAATTCTCCACAGCAAGTCTCCAGTAGTTGGCGTCATTCCAATCATTACAATCCCCCCTGTTGTTTCTCAAGAAACAAAATGTTTCCTTGATGGAACAGTAAAAAGAATATAATAACTATTGCTAACTAATAATATGTGAACAACAATATAGAAAAGGAAGAGAGGAAAGTTTTGTTCAGAGGGGCGATTTTTTTTTTTTTGTTTTGTCCTCATGAACCGATGCTTTGACATTAGTCCTGCAAAGGGAGGGCCTCTGCAGAGGGTACATGTTACAGATGATGTATATTATAACAGAAAGGAGATAGTAAAAACTAACAAAGCAAAACAGTTCATATAAAGTCTCTGAGTTCTCTTGTCTTCTTGAAGTGGTAAGATGTCATCAGGAGGAAACTGGATTCTGGTCTGGAAAACTGGATTCTGGACTCTGGTCTGGAAATCTGGATTCTCTTCTTTAACTGTTTGAATTGCTGTATTTTTACTAAACCTTAGCATAGCATTGTCAATGATCAAATTAATAAATTCCATTACATTCCTTCCTTTATATGGTTAGACTTGTAATAGAGGGTTGAGGTAGTTATGCAATGTGTAACACTTTTTACCACCATGTGTCTGGATCAAAGCCAAATTTAGTATGTGTTCATGACACCTGAAAATGTTATGGAAAGGTTATCATACCATATCTCATGGTTCCGAGACAGCTAGTGATTGTGCTAGGCCACAGGTGAGTTCAACTGAGTGAGATAAAAAGATAATTACGTTCGGTTAAATTAGGTTAAATTAGGAGGGAGAGAGAATGAATACTGGACTGTGCCTAGTAATTGTGCTCTACATAGTCACCATCATAAGCAAACCATGAACTTACGTATACCTGTCTCTCCTTTTGTTGCACATATATTCTCTCCAGGGCCTGCATCAGAGTTCACAGCAAATTAGTCTCTGAAATGATAAGTTTCCATACTTCCAAAATCTCATTAATTTCACCAAAGACAGTATGATGGTAAAAATGCGTGCTATGCTGCATAACTGAGAATATATTAGTGATATATACAATAATTCCAAACCATACCCAGAGTATAATGACATATAAATAATAAACGAATGTAAATAGCTGATTACATTAGACATTATCACATAATCTTCTTTTAGCAAGTAAACCACATCCACTTATACATGAATTCTCTAGTATAACAGTAGCAGATACTTAAAGTGGTGATTAATTTTTCAAAAAGAAATAAGATTTCAATATTCAATGTTTTCAGTGAGGTATCAAGCAATAGGGTTCAATAACCCTTTCTGGTCTTTTTTAGTTAAACAGAACAACATAAAAGAGAAAGGAGGAAAAAAAATAAATAAATAAAACAAAACTCATTAGAACTCATGGTTCTCTCAAAAAGAAAGAGTAAAAAAAAAAAGAATTCTGGTAGCTTCTGAGGCCCGATAGCCTCACCCACAGCATATACTTAAAATGTCTTTGAATAATCACTTAGTTTATAAAATTTAGTTTTAAAGAAAAGCAAAAGAAACAAAAGTCAAGAAACAAAGCAAAACCAAAAATAAAAATAAAAAACAAAAGATTCGCTAAGCACCCTTTTGTGCTCTTAAAGAACTTAAAGGTGTGGTGAATTCTAGGTTTTTTTAGTGCCTTTCAAAAGTCAAAACAAAACAAAACAAAAAAACCAAAAAGAATTTTAAAAAAATAGTTGAGGTGGGCCAGAAAACTAGGCCATGTGCTCCAGTGCTTTTGCCTGTAGAAGGAAATGCTTGTTAAATTATAAGGTATTTAAGCTGCTAGAGTTTGGGGTATGCCACATTGTTTTAACTGGTTCCCCAATTCTCTGCAAGCCAAAGTGGCAGGGGTTTCTGAATTGTCATTGATCTTTCTAATGCTGTCATAATGTTCTTTATGGTAGAAAATGTGGAGTTCTCTAGCATCAGTTTTGTCTGTGCCACTGATTTTCAATAAAGGCTGATTTAATTGATGAACCACAACATTCAGCTGATGCTGCTTAGCAAATGCTACAATTGTATCATTTCCTCCCCACTTTCCAAATTTCTTTAATTCATCAACATATTCTTCAAAAGGGGAGTCATTTACTATAAAAGACTCAAACTCTTGTCTATGGTTAATCATATAAGAAGCAGCTTCTTGTCTGTGTCTGAGATGATTTCTACAGTGACCTTCTAGCTGGTCTGCTAAAGCCCTAAAAAAGGCAATTTCCGTCTCCTGATACTTTACGAAGACTGAGTCCCAAAGCATTTAACTGATCAGTGGGATTATCAAATGGGAACTGCCTATTTCCTCTGAACTCTCTTTGCTCTTTAACAGTTGCTATCGTTAGGGTTTTTAGCTTTTTAGCGTCTACCTCAGGTCTATCTGAAATCTCTTCACCTATGAATGGTGCAGGCTTTACATGAGAGCAATGAATCCATGAGTCTTTTTCACCAATTTTAATGGCAGTAGGAGTTGTCAATAATACCTGAAAAGGTCCTTCCCAGGCAGGTTGGGTTCTACTGGTTCTCTGAAAATTCTTTACATATATTTTATCTCCTGGGTTGAAGTTATGCAATGAAAAGTCTAATGGGCCTGCCTGGACCACAGCTCCTGCCTCATGGAGTTCACGTAGCCTGGTCTGTAATTCCTGTATATAGGAGGCAACAGAAGTATCACCTCCCACCAGTGATGTATAAACTGGGGAAAAAGTTTTAGCTTGGATAGGAGGGTGACCAAAAAGCATTTCATAAGGAGATATATGAAGTTCTCCCCTTGGTCTACTTTGTAGATAGAATAATGCCAATGGTAGAACATCAGGCCATTTCAAATGGGTTTCAGTACATAATTTGCCAATCATGCTCTTAAGCTCTTTATTCATACGTTCAACTTGGCCTGAACTTTGTGGATGGTAGGGCGTGTGGAATTTTGGAGTCACTCCCAAGAAAGAGTAGATTTGGGATAAAATCGAATCAGTGAAATGTGTGCCTTTCTCAGAATCAATGCGGGCTGGTGGGCCAAAACGAGGTACTATCTCTTTAAGAAGAATTTTGGCAACAAAGGCAGCTGTGGCTCGGGGGCTGGGAAAGGCCTCCACCCACCGAGTGAGCTGATCAACTATAACAAGGCAAAATTTATAATGTCCTGCTTTTGGCATAGTAATATAATCAATTTGTAAGCGCTCAAAAGGTGTATATGCTAGGGGATGCCCTCCATAAGCTTTGGCCTTAAAAGCATACTGATTATAAGACTGACATGTGGAACAGCCCGAGCAGATTCGAGATGCTGTATTAGTCACACCTGGTGCTATCCAGGTTCTCTTAATAGAGTCTACAATGCCTTGTGTACCAAAATGGCCTTTTCTGTGAATAGAGAGGCATACCTGGTGGTAGAATTTCCGGGGAAGAAATGGCTTACCTTCCGGAGACACCCAGATGCCATTGATCTGTTTCGCCTTAAATTTCTTTTTCCACTTTTCTATTTCAGAATCGTCATAGGTTAGGTTGGAAGGAATATCCTCAGAAGGTGAAAGGTTAAATACATGTTCAGGAGCTTCTAATGCAGCAAGTTTGGCTGCAGAATCGGCTCGTGCATTTCCCTTTGAAACAGGATCACTATTCCCTGTGTGGGCAGGGCAATGTACAACAGCTAGGGAAGAAGGCAGTTTCAGGGCATCTAAGAGGTCCTTGATAAGGTTCCCATTGGCAATAGCCTTGCCCGAGAATGTTAGAAAGCCTCGTTGACGCCAAATCATACCAATAAAGTGGCATATGCCAAAGCCATATTTGGAGTCAGTAAAAATAGTGGCACTCTTACCTTTGGCTATATTACAGGCCTGTGTAAGAGCCACAAGTTCAGCAGCCTGTGCACTAAAATGGCAAGGCAGAGAAGCTGCCCAGAGGGTGTCATAATCAGAAACTACAGCAGCTCCAGTAAAACGGGTTCCCTCTCTCATAAATGAGGAACCATCTGTATAGAGGACAAGATCAGGATTTTCTAAAGGTGTATCAAAAAGATCATCACGGGGTTTTTCAGCCATATCAACTAAAGAAGCACAGTCATGCAACGGTTCCCCCGAGAATGGTAAATTAGGGAGTAGTGTTGCTGGATTAAGAACTGTGCAGCGTTTTAAAGTGATATTCTCATTACCTAACAGGGTTATTTCATACTTAGCCAGCCTTTGATCTGAAAAGGCTTGTGTCCTGTGACGTAGTAAGAGAGCCTCCACTTCGTGAGGGCATTGCACAGTTAGAGAGTTACCTAGGACCAAATCAGAGGCTTTTTCTACCAAAAGGGCTGTGGCCGCCACTGCTCTAAGGCAAGGTGGCACTCCAGCCGCTACAGGGTCCAGCTGAATTGAATAGTAGGCTATAGGGCGTTGGTTAGGCCCCAGTGACTGAGTCAGGACTCCAGAAGCCACCCCCCTTTGTTCATGCACAAAGAGAGTGAAAGGCTTACTATAATCTGGTAGTCCTAGGGCAGGTGCTGATAACAAGGCCCGTTTTAATTCTTTTATGGCTGAGAGATGCTGGGGATCCAACTGTAAAATGTCTGGAACAGAACTTTTTGTAAGAGCTATGAGAGGTTTAGTAATTTCACCAAAAGAGGGTATCCATTGTCTACAGTACCCAGCTGCTCCCAGAATGGCTCTTAATTGCTTCTTAGTAGAGGGGGCAGAAAGTTGTTGAATAGCCTGGACTCTCTTAGAAGAGACAGAGCGAGTTCCAGCAGCCAAAATAAATCCTAAATATTCTACCTGGGGCAAACACCATTGTACCTTTGTCTTGGAAACCTTGTGTCCTCTCTTGTGCAGCTCCAGCAGTAAGTGACGGCTATCTTCCTGACAAATTTCAGCATTAGGAGAGGCCAAAAGTAAGTCATCTACATATTGTACTAGTGTGGAGCCTTTAAAGGTAATAGAGGCCAGATCCTGCTGTAAAATTTGGGAAAACAATGTAGGACTGTCTACAAATCCCTGTGGGAGTCTAGTCCAGGTCCACTGTCTATTTTTCCAGGTAAAAGCAAATAAATATTCGAAGTCCTCATGTACTGGTATGGAGAAAAAGGCAGAGCAGAGGTCTACCACTGTGAAACATGTAGATTCATAGGGAATTGATGAAATTATCGTAGCCGGGTTTGGAACTATAGAATGTCTAGGAATAACATAATTATGAATCGCTCTAAGATCTTGCACAAAACGATAAACAGGTTTACCATCTGGCCCAGGCTTGGGTTTTTTAACTGGCAAAATGGGAGTATTGCATGGAGAGTGATGACATGGAATAATAATACCCTGGCTTTTCAAAGCCTCAATTATAGGTGTGATCCCTTCTATTGCTTCCCTAGACAATGGATACTGTGGAATGGAGGGGGGTGGTCCCCCCTTAACTTTAAAGGTAACAGGTATGGCAGACTTAAGGAGCCCCACCTCATTAGGGGATGAGGCCCATAAAGACTCAGGAATGTCAGAGGGGATTTCGGATACCTCCCCTGCTGTTCCTTGAGCTTCTGTAAGTAAAATTGGTAATAAATGAACAGTATCCTCTGGCAATTGTAGGGAGACAGCCCCATCTGGAGCACAAGATATGGTTGCTCTAAGCTTACAAAGGAGATCACGACCTAATAAATTTACAGGGGCATCAGGCATGAGTAAAAATGAATGTTCTACTGTTAAGGGCCCCATAGATACCATGCGAGGATTCAATTTTGCCACTCTCTGGCTCTTTCCTGAGACTCCTACTACATTCAAAAATCCTACAGGTCTACACCCAGCATCTGGTTTGCTTATTAATACTGATTTAGAAGCTCCTGTGTCTAGTAAACAGTCATAATACGTGTCCCCTACTTTGAGGGTCACATGAGGTTCATTACTCTGGGGAGGTGAATGAACTGGCACAAGTGCATTCAAAAAATCCAGATCTGGGAATATGTTGCTTTCATTATCTTTGTTCCATTCCTCCCCTTCCTCTTGTCAATCCTGTGCCCCCCTTTGAGGGAGTCCATGGTTACCCTGATTCTGGTTCTGTCCTTCTGTTCCTCCCTGATAGGGTCTACGGTTATCCTGATACTGTCTCTTTGTATCCCCCTGAAAAGATTTATATCCATTTTGATTCTGCCTGTAATAAGGGTTATAATTACTCCGGTTGTTTCCTTTCTGATAAAAGTTTCCAAAATTATTTCGATTTCCCCCAAAGAATTCCTCAAGGCTCTCGGTCATTGTCCTCTTAAGGTCTTGTTTTCTAGTTCTACATTCCCTCAAGAAGTGTCCTTGTTTTTTGCAGTACTCACAAAATTTAGGGGGTTGATAACGATTTTCAATTTTCCAGTTTCTCTGCCCTGTTGTTTCCTGTACTGGAGCTAAAATGTCCTGTCTGTTCCTTTCTTCTCTCTCATTTCCTTCGTAAATATATGTTGCTATTTCTTTAAGTCTGTCAGGACTCAAACTATTCCACCCAGGACATTGCTTTTTAAAATATTTCCGAATTTCTGGTAATGACTGGTTTACAAAATGAGAGCAGATAATATGGGCATCTCTACTGTCTAATGGGTCTAGTCTAGCATATTGCCTGGCATACTTACACAGCCTGTCATAAAATCTATTAGGTCTCTCATCAGGTCCCTGAACTATATCTATAAATTTTTGCCAGTTATCAGTCTTTCTAATACAGGATTCCATTGCCTTCAGCAATGTTTCCCTTGCATCTTTCAACATATCAAAATGCTCAGGGTTATTGGGGTCCCAGTCAGGGTCTTGAATAGGCCACCCAATATCAACCTTTCCCATGGCTTCCAGGCTGTTTGCTGCAGCTACTATATCTGCTCTTTCTCCTGGGGACAATATTATTTCCATAAGGTCAGTAACATCATTCCAAGTGGGCTGATATGCTCTAAAAATTGCTCTAAACTGCCTGATAACTGCTGTGGGATCTTCATCAAATTTAGGAGTGCTTTGTCCCCATAAAGCCAAATCCTTGGGTGTAAAAGGTGTGTATTGTCTGAGCTTACGTATAGTACCTTTTTGACCATGGGCGAGGATCTCTTGAAGGGGAAAAATTTTTACTTTCTCTGTCTCCTCTACAGGGGAATCATTTCTTTCTTTCTTTATTTGTTTGTTTGGCATGGAGGGTGAGGGAATAAGAGTTGGGTCATTTGGAATTTCAGTCTGAATGGCCTTGGATTTAGTTGTTCTATTGGGCGTTTTGGTTTGGCAGGCCATGTCTGTCTGCCAGTCTATCGTTTCAGTTTGGGTGGCAGACTCAGATGTAAACTGGGGCCTGGATTTTCCTCATTTTATATTGTTAGTATGATAATTTTCACTTGCTCTGGCCCAGATTTTCCAATAACGTAAATGTTCAGGTGGACATCTACTTAGGGTTCTTTGCAAATGCCTCAATGTTTGGGGATCAAATGACCCATATTTGGGCCATTCTTCCTGTAATTCCTCATGCCACATAAAACACAGTCTGATAAGCTCTCCTCTGGTCATGGTTCTATTTAGTCTAAGTTTTCCCTCATTCCAATCCATAAGTAGCTTTCCTAATGGGGAATCCCAGGGAATCATCTTTATTCTAACATTATCTAGGGCATGCCAAATTCTCCATACCACACCACAAAGCCCCACAAAACCACAAAGAGTAATAAAAATATATTCAAATTCAAGCTGGCCAACATCTTTGATTAGTGAAGGTAAAGCTAGAAAAGGGGTACTTAGGGTGTTTAAAAGATCCATTTGAAATTTAAAATAGCCTATACTTGGTAGTTCTTTCCAATTTAAGGGGACAGGGGAGGGGAAATCTTACCCAATCAGAAGATCAGAAGATGAACGTTCGGTTTTCCTCTTCGTGGTCAGCCAAACTGTGTAATTTAAGATTCTAAATGTGGATTCTAATGTGTTCCCCCAGTATGGGGGAAACTGACTAAAAATCACTGATAAAACGAGTTTAGGTTTTTAACGGTTTATTGGAAAATAGAAAGAAAAGGATTGAGAACAGAATTCTAACAGCCTAGCATTCCTATCTTTCCTCAAATTTCCTGTGAAGTCCTCTGCCACCACCACCATCCAGTCCGGAAGCTAAAAGGGCCAGCGCTCCCTGCCCAGGCTCCCTTTCCTCCTTCCTGTCTCCTCCCAGACCATAGGAGGCTCCTCCAGTTGATTGGCTGGTAGACTTGATAGACAGCACCCATGAGCAAACGTCATTTCCTGATGCCAAGGAAAAGCCACAATGCCTCTGAGGCATTTTCCTCATGGTGGAGCTCTCCATAGCAAGTCTCCAGTAGGTGGCGTCATTCCAATCATTACATTATCCCAGTAACTGAAGTCTTTTTGGTTTATCAGACAGTAGATTAC